>NC_091461.1:123015864-123315864 GCF_027789765.1 Dendropsophus ebraccatus | reverse complement strand
AAAGCTTTAGCTCTCCAGGCATGATGGGAGTTGTAGTTGTGCAGCAGGTTCCCCGTCCCTGGTCCTTTGTGCACGCTTATAGTAGATATTGGTGTTGTCCATCTTTGGGGTCTCTGCCGTTTGGCCTGATATCAGGTGGCGGCCGGCGTCTGTCTAGAGAACAGCAGGTGTGACGGTCCTGCCGGCTGAGGATGATGGGATTACTATAATGAGATAAGAGACTTAGCGGGATTCCAATTAAACTTACCTGACCGCCCGCTCGCTCAACCTGTCAGCTGTGCTCTCATTGTGTCAGGTCACCGGAGACCCAGTGCTAGTGCCTGGTGTGATATAGCATAGTATATAGCGGGTTATCTGTGCACGGCTGCCGGGGTATATAGCATAGAGACCCTGTGGTAGTGCTCGGCGTGCAGACCCATCACTGGAGGCTGTGTATTAGTGCCCGGTGTGCAGACTGGTCATCAGATGCCACTTGCTTGTGCCCAGAGCACAAACCCATAACCGAAAATCGTGTGCTAATGCCCTGCGTGCAAACCCATCACCAGAGGCCGAATGCTAGTGCCCTGCGTGCAGACCAATCACCAGAGGCCGAATGCTAGTGCCCGGCGTGCAGACCAATCACCAGAGGCCGAATGCTAGTGCCCGGCGTACAGACCAATCACTGGAGACCCTGTGCTAGTGCCCGGCGTGCAGACCCGTCACCGGAGGCTGTGTATTAGTGCCCGACGTGCAGACCCATCACCAGAGACCCTGTGCTAGTGCCCGGCGTGCAGACCCATCACCAGAGGCCCGGCGTGCAGACCCATCACCGGAGACCCTGTGCTAGTGCCCGGCGTGCAGACCCATCACCAGAGGCCCGGCGTGCAGACCCATCACCGGAGACCCTGTGCTAGTGCCCGGCGTGCAGACCCATCACCAGAGGCCCGGCGTGCAGACCCATCACCGGAGACCCTGTGCTAGTGCCCGGCGTGCAGACCCATCACCGGAGACCCTGTGCTAGTGCCCGGCGTGCAGACCCATCACCGGAGACCCTGTGCTACTATAGTGCAGATTCTATGCGTCTATCTGCAGTAATGAGCGGGGCGCGTACAGGAACGCTATCCATGAGGATGACGCCGGGCAGGAGAGGTTTCAGCATGGACGCCTCCTGACAGATGTGACTTATTTTCCATGAGAAATCATTGTGTTGTAATGCAAAGCGAGCGGGCTGAGCGGCCTGTATACAGCAGCATGTATATAGCAGCACCTTACTGAGGCCGCTCTTGTTATGCTGATTGGCGCTCTTTGATGGCATTGTGACACTGATGCCGAGCGGCTGATCTCATGCTGATCCTGACCGGCTGGAGTGGAGGGCAGGAGCTCCCCCTGCTGGTGCATCTGGGGAATGATTGGTTGTTTTTGTTGTCCTGCAGCTTTTGTATTGAGGCCGGTCTCTGCAGGATGACGCTCCTGGACGCCATGTTATCTATCTTACAAAAGCCAATTGGTAATATATAAAATGATGTACTGAACTGTATAGATATCATATACTGTGAAAGGTGTGTAACATCCGTCATGGCCGCAATGTATTTACTGCAAAGCAATTCCTGAATCCAGATCCTGTTGTTGCATCTGGATTCAGTAATTCAGTGAGCAACCAACTGCTTCCTATAGGGATACACACGGTATACACATCCCACTGCTTCCTATAGGGATACACACGGTATACACATCCCACTGCTTCCTATAGGGATACACACGGTATACACATCCCACTGCTTCCTATAGGGATACACACGGTATACACATCCCACTGCTTCCTATAGGGATACACATGGTATACACATCCCACTGCTTCCTATAGGGATACACATGGTATACACATCCCACTGCTTTCTATAGGGATACACATGGTATATACCTCCCACTGCTTCCTATAGGGATACACACGGTATACACATCCCACTGCTTCCTATAGGGATACACACGGTATACACATCCCACTGCTTCCTATAGGGATACACACGGTATACACATCCCACTGCTTCCTATAGGGATACACACGGTATACACATCCCACTGCTTCCTAAAGGGATACACACGGTATACACATCCCACTGCTTCCTATAGGGATACACACGGTATACACATCCCACTGCTTCCTATAGGGATACACACGGTATACACATCCCACGGCTTCCTATAGGGATACACACGGTATACACATCCCACTGCTTCCTATAGGGATACACATGGTATACACATCCCACTGCTTTCTACAGGTGTGTAATCGGGGGGGCACAGGCTCGTATAGTGTGTAATCGGGGGGGCACAGGCTCGTATAGTGTATAATCGGGGGCACAGGCTCGTATAGTGTATAATCGGGGGCACGGGCTCGGATTATATGTAATACATCCGGGGTCACTTCAGCTTGTCAGACTTATGGCCGTCACTCTATTGTCTGTAGCCTCACACTCTTTACATGAAGTATTTGGGTGCAGGGTCTTCTCGTTGGTCCCCGGGGTGCAGCCGTATGTGACGTTGTGCCAGCGGCCGGTTGTGGTCTGTATGAGCTCCCGGTCATCATCGGCCTTGGAGGGAATGGGAGGACATTGTGTTTGGTGATGAATGTATTGGTAAAGTCTTTGATAAATTAAAGTTACCCTGTCACCCCTTGGGGGGGGGGGGGGGGGGCATGAAGCTCCGCCTTGCCCATAACAACCAATCAGATTGCATTTAATGGCCGTTCCCTCCACTTAGCATCTTTCCTCATGTCTAGATAGTTCTGCAGCCTAACAAGATTGACATGTGAGGGTCTTCCTGCCTGCACCCCCACAGATCAGCTATTTAAAGGGGCTGCATGCTGATGTAACTGCTGAAACCTGTGACGGCCACTATCTGTAGCCACGGTGAACAGGACAAGGATCGGCCTTTAATCTCGTACGGCTGGATAACCCCTTTAACCGAGTGTCTCTTCCTCCTGTAGAAATGCTGGGCCTTGTAGTCCCCTCTGTAGCTCACTGACTGTTCTCGTCTTTCCTCCGCAGAGCGCAGCAGCCGCCCCCAGCCCCGTGCTCGGTAACATTCCTCCAAACGATGGCATGCCGGGAGGGCCCATTCCCCCTGGATTCTTCCAGGTAAGTGTGTTCAGCGATGGTGGCGGTGCTGGGTGCACAGGTGCGGAGGCTTCGCTCCTCTGCTGCTAATTACAGACTCTCTAATCAGCAGAGTCATCAGCGGCTTTAATGTTTAGAAGCTGTTACACAAACGCCGCACAACGGCTAATTAATTTCTCTTAATTAAGACAACTGGCGGTGGTAAGTGGCCGCGCCGACTCTGGCAGAGGCTTCGTGGGACGCGGCACAGCTGCAGAGCCTGCTCCGCGGAGAGCGCTACGATCTGTCCTCCTAATGGGATACCCCACGCCTTCTGCTCCGATAAATGTCTGATCTAGAGCGCTGTGCCAAGAGCTCTTATCCACGGTTATCCGATGAGCGGTGATGGGAGTGCCGGATATACGCAAGCCTGGCACTAAGCTATGGTTTTCTGTTTGTTTCAGCAGGGTCCGCCTGGGTCCCAGCCGTCTCCTCACGCTCAGCCCCCTCCTCACAACCCCAACATGATGGGGCCTCACAGTCAGGTAAGTGGGGACCCTGGATTGTACCTATACACCTTCATGGGTGTGGATATTATATTAGGGGGCGTCTGACTCCTGCCGTGTGTCTTAGCACCACAGCATCCTCCATGTTATACGGCAGGCACCTATATAGTAGTATATGCACTGCCATATTGTGTCCTAGCACCTCAGCATCCTCCATGTTATATGGCAGGCACCTATATAGTAGTACTGTAGTATATGCACTGCCATATTGTGTCCTAGCACCTCAGCATCCTCCATGTTATATGGCAGGCACCTATATAGTAGTATATGCACTGCCATATTGTGTCCTAGCACCTCAGCATCCTCCATGTTATACAGCAGGCACCTATATAGTAGTACTGTAGTATATGCACTGCCATATTGTGTCCTAGCACCTCAGCATCCTCCATGTTATACGGCAGGCACCTATATAGTAGTATATGCACTGCCATATTGTGTCCTAGCACCGCAGCATCCTCCATGTTATACAGCAGGCACCTATATAGTAGTATATGCACTGCCATATTGTGTCCTAGCACCTCAGCATCCTCCATGTTACACAGCAGGCACCTATATAGTAGTATATGCACTGCCATATTGTGTCCTAGCACCTCAGCATCCTCCATGTTATACAGCAGGCACCTATATAGTAGTATATGCACTGCCATATTGTGTCCTAGCACCTCAGCATCCTCCATGTTATACAGCAGGCACCTATATAGTAGTATATGCACTGCCATATTGTGTCCTAGCACCTCAGCATCCTCCATGTTATACAGCAGGCACCTATATAGCAGTATTGTAGTATATGCACTGCCATATTGTGTCCTGACCTGAGATATGTCACTGCACACCGCTGGCTCCTGTAGCCTTTATAATACTTTTTACGGCTGCTACAAATAGTTTATTTGTGAGTACGGAGAAGCTTGGAGCCATGTGAACGCTACACGAGTGCTGCGTGCTCGGAGATGGATCCACTGATCTCATATTGATGACGTATCCTGAGGATCTGTAAAGCTCCTACATACATACATAGTATATGCCAGCAATACTTCTAGCGTATACATTATACCTGCCCACGGCCCCCAGTCACCTGAAGATGTCTGGATATGATGGGACACCTTATTGTCGCTGACGCACAAATGTTTTCTCATTGGTGGCGCATAGTGGAGCAGAGTTTGTCATTGATACTTCTGCCTGATTTGTATATTGTGATAACTTCCAGCAATACCAATGGGGAGACGGCAGAGATCCCCGCTGCTCGGCTCTGCTGCATCTGCATTCACACAGGATTTATATACTCGGAGTTTTAGTTTTGTGATCCCAATACTCTATTTTCTATTCCAGCCTTTTATGTCTCCGCGATACGGTGGTGGACCGCGGCCTCACATAAGAATGGGAAACCAGGTGAGAGAGCGCCAGGGATTTACATAGTTAAAGGGGTTGTTCACCAAAAATATTATCTTGCAAATCAACTTGAGACAGATGTGGTGTTTACTTCTATTAAAAAATCTCCAGTCTTCCAGTACTTATCAGCTGCTGTATGTCCTGCAGGAAGTGGTGTATTCTCTCCAGTCTGACACAGTGCTCTCTGCTGCCACCTCTGTTCATGTCAGGAACTGTCCAAAGCAGGAGAGGTTTTCTAACATGGACAGAGGTGGCAGCAGAGAGCACTGTGTCAGACTGGAGAGAATACACCACTTCCTGCAGGGCATACAGCAGCTGATAAGTACTGGAGCACTTGAGGTTTTTAAATAGAAGTAAATAAAAAATTTCTGGCACCAGTTGATTTCTAATTTTTTTTTTTTTTGTGAACGACCCTAATAATAATAATAATAATTCTGCAGAACTCTTTGCTAAATGTGGGAAGTGGAATATTGCTCCTGTGTAAGTAAGTCAGTAGGTTCTATACCTTATATACAGTCCATTCATGTATAGCTGTGACCATACTGTCTGTATACATAGAGCTCTGTAATCCCACCTATACACAGTATACAGGGGATTGGCTGAGCCGGTGCCCTCTTTTCTCTCCTTGTTGTGCACCTGTGATGCTGGAGCTCCTTGTACCTGTACGGACGATCAGTATGTGGCTGCCCGATCTCTGGCAGATCCCGCCATTCATTGTACACACTGTCTCACCTTGTCTTGTATAACGTCTCTCACAGCCTCCAGGCGGAGTCCCAGGGTCACAACCTTTGTTACCAAACTCCATGGATCCAACCCGACAAGGACACCCCGGTATGGGAGGACCCATGCAGAGGATGAATCCCCCTAGACCAATGGGCCCCATGGGTCCGGGACCTCAGGTGAGATGCTTTATATTGGTGCTTTATCCTTTCCCTCTTCTCTGTCCATATCTTATTACCTCTTCTCTCTCTAAGAGCTTGGCATGCTTCTGAGCTTTACTAGTACTTCCAGCCATTGTATCATCATATAACATATAGAGCAGCTGCACACAGTATAGGAGGTTACATTGTATCCATCATATAACATATAGAGCAGCTGCACACAGTATAGGAGGTTACATTGTATCCATCATATAACATATAGAGCAGCTGCACACAGTATAGGAGGTTACATTGTATCCATCATATAAACACATAGAGCTGCTGTACACAGTATAGGAGGTTACATTGTATCCATGATATAACATATAGAGCTGCTGTACACAGTATAGGAGGTTACATTGTATCCATCATATAACATATAGAGCTGCTGTACACAGTATAGGAGGTTACATTGTATCCATCATATAACATATAGAGCTGCTGTACACAGTATAGGAGGTTACATTGTATCCATCATATAACATATAGAGCTGCTGTACACAGTATAGGAGGTTACATTGTATCCATGATATAACATATAGAGCTGCTGCACACAGTATAGGAGGTTACATTGTATCCATCACATAACACATAGAGCTGCTGTACACAGTATAGGAGGTTACATTGTATCCATCACATAACACATAGAGCTGCTGTACACAGTATAGGGGTTACATTGTATCCATCATATAACACATAGAGCTGCTGTACACAGTATAGGGGGTTACATTGTATCCATCATATAACACATAGAGCTGCTGCACACAGTATAGGAGGTTACATTGTATCCATCATATAACATATAGAGCTGCTGTACACAGTATAGGAGGTTACATTGTATCCATCATATAACATATAGAGCTGCTGCACACAGTATTGGTTACATTGTATCCATCATATAACATATAGAGCTGCTGCACACAGTATAGGATTGACACATGACCCCCGCCATGGCTCAGAACCTACAACTCCCATCATGCCTGGACAGCCAAAGCGTTCACCCTCCAGGAATGATGGGAGTTGTAGTTTTGCACCAGCTGGAGGGCGTTATGTTTCCCATCCCTGGCTTAGAATAAAGGCGTCTAGTGGGCGGCAGATCCCCTGTGGGATCAGGGAGCCGATTCCTCTCGCTCTCATTAGTTCCTTCGGGTTTTCACTGCACGGATCACTTGATACGTTATTAGCGATCTTCTCCTACTACTGATCAGCGCTCCGCTGGGTTAGTGCGTGAATGTGCTTTACCAGATGGCATGTTGTTCCGTGTGACTAACACTCTCATTTTTCTTCTCTTCCATTACTTTCCGGACGATCCCTCGCTACCGTAGTCTGATCCTTGGTTATCATTGCAGAATTATGGAAGCGGGATGCGGCCACCACCCAATTCCTTAGGGCCTGGCATGAACATGTAAGGAGGGCATCTCGGGGGGGTACCGGGGGAGGGGTTGGTGAGAAAAATATTTTAACATCTTTTTTCCTTCCTTTTAGGGGTCCTGGTGCGGGCAGGCCGTGGCCAAATCCAAATAGTGCAAATTCGGTAAGTGTAGCAGATGTATGGACTGCTCTGATGTAAGGGGGCATAATGGGGGGGGGGGGGAGCCAAGGTTAGGTTGTCCCCCTTTCCACAGCATAAGTGCAACATAAGTAGCTGATCGGTGGGGGTCTTCCCGCTGGGACCCTCAGCAGTCATGTGAATGGAGGTACTGGAGCTTCATTCGCTGCCTATGGGTCTTCAGAACATTGCCTCCCCATAGAGAATGAATGGAGCCGCAGATGAGCTCGGCCGGAGCAGCTCGAGTCCCATTGTTCAGCATTAATTGCTGATGGCTGAAGAAGTTGGATGCCGTCCTAGGGACTAGGACTCCCGTGTGCGGCATCCAACTTCTTCAGTAGCCGGTTATCACATGCTGAACAATCAGACTCCAGCTGCTCCAGTTGCGCTCATCTGTAAGCATTGGAACTCCGGCTCCACTGTGGGGGGCCCCACTGATCAGCTCTGTATCTCCTATCCTAGGGCTTAGGAGTAGGGTTGTATCTTGGATGACGTCTTCAGTTCATTTGGTTGCTGGTTGTGTCACCACACGTCACACTGTACATACATCACCTATTGCAGAAACAAGTACTGACACTACATGAACATATACCAGGCGGCGTATGGTGGTCCTGTCATACGCTATAGCAGTGTCTGGGGGGGAAACAGCACATAAATCTAAAGAACACGTGGTGGGAATAGAACTTTTCCTCTCTAATATTATACTATTAGTAAGGTTATAAGTGCAGCTATATCTGTATCATGATGTCCTCTTTATTTTATTAGCAGATTCCATATTCATCGTCGTCGCCCGGCACGTATGTGGTAAGTGGTGACTATACCGCACTGTCTATTCCTATAGGGAACGCATAAGACTGATCGCACTAGAATTAGCTTCTTCACTGGTCCACCAGCAGGATCCAGCAAGGCCAAATGTTACATGTTAAATACCCATCAATATCTGTCAGTCAGTGGCTGTGTGCCTCCCAGTAATCTATCCCTTGTATGTTCACAGGGCCCACCAGGTGGCGGAGGACCCCCGGGGACGCCCATCATGCCCAGTCCTGCAGGTAAGTAGGTTACCGTTTTTCCTCTGTTTTTTTTTTATGATATATTTTACAGACGACCTTACACTTAATTTTCCTTTTTATTACAGAATCAACAAATTCAAGTGACAATATCTACACGATGATAAATCCGGGGCCCCCCACAGGGAACCGCTCAAATGTAAGTGCCTAATGGTCTGATGGGATCTGAAGGGGTTATGGAGCCCCCTGAGGGTGGGTCATCAGTATTAGTTGGGCTCTGACCTTGTCCCCCCGGCTGATCTGCTGGTCTGTTCAGGGTCCTGCTCTGATCTGATTGTTTATTATCAGGACCGGTCATTGGTTTTATTAGGGTGGGCGACCCCTTTAAGGTGCCCATACTCATTATGTAGACTCCCCTCTGCCAGTGTATTCAGTACGGAGAGAGGAGTAACCTGCAGCCATGCATATCATAGAGGAATATATCTAGGAGCCGTCATTGACAGATCTAATTAGCCACCTAGGCTCTACCAAGGTGTCGGCCAATTGTTTGATGTATATCACAGATGGTAAAGATTTAGGGAAGGATTTACACTTCGTCGTCTTCTAATCGCTTCTCTTTTCTCTCTAGTTCCCAATGGGCCCGGGCTCAGATGGACCTATGGGAGGAATGGGCGGCATGGAACCTCATCATATGAACGGGTCATTAGGTAATACAGGATTACAGGTCATAGATTAGATTGATTGGCACTGTTATCTGTGCCCCCATATTGTCACTGGCAATGTTTGACTCTCTCTTCTGTTTTAGGGTCTGGAGACATGGACGGACTCCCTAAGGTGAGGCACCGCACACACAGCACCGGCTCTTCCCTCTGTGTACACTCAGTCTATTTGTATCATAATAACCTGTAAAAGAACATTATTCTTACTGAATGCGGAGATTGTAAATAGATCTTTCTTCTGTCTTCTAGAATTCCCCAAATAACATAAGTGGCATTAGTAACCCTCCTGGGACCCCGCGAGACGACGGAGAGTTAGGAGGAAACTTTCTTCATTCCTTCCAAAATGATAATGTGAGTCGATGTGTTATGTGGCCCCCGGACACTGAGTCGCCTGAGTGTGGCAATTTCCGACCATCTGATTTATTTTGTGTATATAGAGGCTTCCTGAATGTTAAAGGGGAACTCCGGCAAAAATCTTTCTTTCTTTTTTTTTTTTTTCAAATTACCTGGTGTCAGAAAGTTATATAGATGTGTAATTTTATTCTATTTAAAAATTCCAAGTCTTCCAGTACTTATGATCTGTTGTATGTCCTGCAGGAAGTAGCGATTCTCTCCAGTCTGACACAGTACTCTCTGCTGCCACCTCTGTCCATGTCAGGAACTGTCCAGAGCAGCAGCAAATACATATAGAAAACCCCTCCTGCTCTGGACAGTTCCTGACATGGACAGAGGTGGCAGCAGAGAGCACTGTCAGACTGTAGAGAATACACCACTTCCTGCAGGACATACAGCAGCTGATAAGTACTGGAAGATTGGAGATTTTTTTTTTTTTTAACAAAAGTAAATTACAATTTTTTGGTGGACTACCCCTTTTAAATGGACTGTCCAGGCCTCCATAATGTTACCATCAATTTTGCTCCCTGACCCTCCACTTGTTTGTGCCGAATTTGCTGGCATGACCGTTTTAGACCCCCAGACAGCCCCTTTAAACCTGCAGGATTGAGTGTGTTATATTGGCTATATCATGGCTAAACCCATTAACCCCTGCATTTCCCTTGCAGTACTCTCCCAGCATGACTATGAGTGTGTGACGACGGGGACGATACTCGACTCAGCTGCTGCTTGGAAGGACACGGTGATTGGAGAAGAGGATTGTCTGGAGTTGCGGAAATCAATAGAACGGCTCCCCTCAGTTCGGTTTCATGCAATAAAAAGCAAAAAACTTTTTATTCCATCAAACACAGTACAAAAACTGTCCAGACGAGACAAATCCCGCCCAGAGGATTTATAACTGTACAGAGAACTTCTTTTTTTTTTTTTCAAATTTTTTTTAATTTTTATTTTTCCCAGGAGATGGAGACGACGTTCATGTTCTAAACCCGATTGCTGTGTCTTTTCTTTGCCCCCGAATGTTCTATGTCTGTGATGTGATATTCAAGGAGAATAGCTGAATAGTAAACTTCATGTGTCTTTTTTTTTTTTTTTAGTTTTTAGCTTTTTTTTTTTTTTTTTTTTTTTTTTTTTAATGGACTGAGACTCTCAGACGCCCACGTCCCTCCAAAGAGCTTTTCGGTTTCATGCACCTCCAGAAAGTGATTTTATTGTTTTTATTTTTTTTTCTCCACTGTGCGGACTCTCTGGTCGGACCTGCACCCTTCTCTTTACCTCATACAATACAACACTTGATATTTGTTTAAACACCTAAGACTCTATATATATATTTTTTTTCCTTTTTACCTCTACAAGAGCGATAATTTTACTAGAAACTCCTAGAATCAAGAGGAAGAAGCTGCAGAAAGGGATGTTCTATAGGATTCTGGAGCCTGCGGCTTCTCACTGACTGGCTCCTTGCTGCAGACTTCAATCAGATTGGTTTCTTAGGGCGGCACTGGTCGGAAGGAGAGAGGAGACGGGCAGCAGAAAGGAACGACCCCACCCCACCCCAGCCAGGCTGCCATCTTGTTCTTTTGCATAACCACTGCCTGGTCTGGTTTCCATCATATCAACGTCGACCCAGAATCAGTTCAGCTGATACACAACACTGTATTTCTTTTTTTTTTTTTTATTTCCTTCAGTCTGAAATGAGAAACTTTAAAGACGGCTACACTTTGGGTTTTGTTTTTTGGCGTATTAAAAAGGGACAGTCCGTGTTAGCTGTCGGCTGAGTTTCTGATCAAATTATCATGTGTTCCAGGGTTTTTCTAATTTTTTTTTTTTTTTTCTTCCTCATTTTGTCAGGAGTAACTGAAGGAGGGAACATTAGCAGCTCCTCTCAGGACATTGTTACATGATGAAAATTCCTTGTGTATTCAAAAAGGGATAGTTAAATTATTGTCTCTTGATATGGGACAGCTTGGAATGATATGGTTAATTTTTCCGCCTCCATGCTGTAATAAATTTAATAAATTCAAACACGTTGTGGGTCTCCTTGATGGCTTTGTTTCCATGATGTGCACGTGTATTGCGAGATACAGCAGATTAGACCTGGGGTGACGGCCCTTCCGCTGTGGCAGAACTACAATTCCCATCATGCCTGGACAGCCAAAGCTTTGGTTTTCCAGGCATGATGGGAATTGTAGTTTTGCAACAGCTGGAGGGCAGAAGGTTCAGCTCTCCAGGCCTGATGGGGATGATAAACACACAAAAGCAACAGCATGGAGGACTTTATAGGGTGCCCTCACACGTACCGTATCATAGCGGATTTCCCGCACAAAATCTGCATGGTACAAATAAACGCACATAATACTCTGCTGTGGAAATACATTGCCATTGAGTTACATAGTAATCATCGCAGCAGATTTCATTGCGATAAATTTGGGGTGCGGTACGGTACGTGTGAAGGCACCTATAGGATTTATTTTTTGTATATACACTGTTACTGTTTTATGCAAAGCATGTTGAAAGGTCAGAGGTCATTATAACATATAGCTCCAGTGTTAAAGGGTATATGATAAAGGTGAAGTCCAGCCATGGGAAAAACTAAACAGCAGAGACAAACATATCAAACTATCCCAACTGGCCTCTCCAGCGCTGGACGGCCGCTCCGGGATATCCTGCAGAGATGTCATGACCTGGTAAATGGACTGTCTGTCATCCAGGTCATGATATCCACCCAATCCATCAGCCAGGATGGGTGTCTTTCCACATCCATATCATTGGCCATAGGCTGCCCATCTCCCTGACGGAACAGATTACCACCAGAAAGAGAGGCGCACCTGGTGATGTAAATTCATCTTCAGGCGGCCTCGTGCTGTCTAATAGAGCCCTTTGACTTGGGGAATATAGTGTCCGTCTTACAGAAATTGCGCCACTCTAGGCAATGGACTGTTTCTGCAACACTTGGCATCATTCACATTCAGTCGTTTTATTGGGATATGCCCGGTCTTATGGGGGATAATATGTAGGTGAATTTTAGGAACCTTTCTACTCCTCAAAG
The DNA here is from genome assembly GCF_027789765.1 of Dendropsophus ebraccatus. Lineage (NCBI taxonomy): Eukaryota > Metazoa > Chordata > Amphibia > Anura > Hylidae > Dendropsophus > Dendropsophus ebraccatus. The sequence goes on along the minus strand of NC_091461.1, from coordinate 123,303,207 downwards.
AGACTGTCAGTAGGATTATGGCGTCCTATCTCAGGGTGGTATAAACTAGTGACAGAGAAGCTGAGTAGGATGATGGATCACGTACATTGTTCTGTGCAGCTGATCCAGAGATTTCCTCCTGAATAATATGGACAATAAGTAGTCCTCTCCATTGTGCATGAGCGCAGTAGTCCTGGATATTCATGAGAAGCAGAAAACTCCGCCCACCAGCTGCTGATTGGCAGTTATCTATCCATGCTGTGTATAGGCAGTCACCTGTCACTCAGCAGCTGGGGAGGGGGATGTGGCAAGAATCCTGTTCTCCTGCATATTGGGAGAACGGCTGAGCAGGATTATGTAAGTGATAAATCGATCTGTTCAGCGTTTGTCACGGTTAGTTGTTGGAAGCAGATCGAGATTTGAGATCACTTATAGATAGTAAACCAGTCGTAGCATATCTACCAGAGGAAGGCTTTAATTGGCTTAGAAATAACGCACCAAAGGGGAACTACAAACGATGGCATTTTTTGGCAATATAATGCGAGCACTAAAATGCTGCACTTGGGAGGCTCAGCAAATGCAAGAGTAAGGATGTTGTGTATACAGTGGTGTCCTTGTGGCTTTTTTTTTTTTCACGTAATGCAGGTCCAGTCTCCAGAAGGCAGCTATATAACAGCTATACTTACAGTATCCAGGTCCAGTCTCCTGCAGGCAGCTATACTTACTGTATCCAGGTCCAGCCTCCTGAAGACAGCTATACGTATATTAAGTATTAGTAACAGTATACTTACTGTATCCAGGTCCAGTCCCCTGAAGGCTGCTATATAACAGCTATACTTACTGTATCCAGGTCCAGTCTCCTGAAGGCTGCTATATAACAGCTATACTTACTGTATCCAGGTCCAGTCTCCTGAAGGCTGCTATATAACAGCTATACTTACTGTATCCAGGTCCAGTCTCCTGAAGGCTGCTATATAACAGCTATACTTACAGTATCCAGGTGCAGTCTCCTGCAGGCTGCTATATAACAGCTATACTTACTGTATCCAGGTCCAGTCTCCTGAAGGCTGCTATATAACAGCTATACTTACAGTATCCAGGTGCAGTCTCCTGCAGGCTGCTATATAACAGCTATACTTACTGTATCCAGGTGCAGTCTCCTGCAGGCTGCTATATAACAGCTATACTTACTATATCCAGGTCCAATCTCCTGAAGGCAGCTATACTTACTGTATCCAGGTCCAGTCTCCTGAAGGCTGCTATATAACAGCTATACTTACTGTATCCAGGTCCAGTCTCCTGAAGGCTGCTATATAACAGCTATACTTACTGTATCCAGGTCCAGTCTCCTGAAGGCTGCTATATAACAGCTGTACTTACTGTATCCAGGTCCAGTCTCCTGCAGGCTGCTATATAACAGCTATACTTACTGTATCCAGGTGCAGTCTCCTGCAGGCTGCTATATAACAGCTATACTTAATGTATCCAGGTCCAATCTCCTGAAGACAGCTATACTTACAGTATCCAGGTCCAGTCTCCTGCAGGCTGCTATATAACAGCTATACTTACTATATCCAGGTCCAATCTCCTGAAGGCAGCTATACTTACTGTATCCAGGTCCAGTCTCCTGAAGGCTGCTATATAACAGCTGTACTTACTGTATCCAGGTGCAGTCTCCTGCAGGCTGCTATATAACAGCTATACTTATTGTATCCAGGTGCAGTCTCCTACAGGCTGCTATATAACAGCTATACTTACTGTATCCAGGTCCAGTCTCCTGCAGGCTGCTATATAACAGCTATACTTACTGTATCCAGGTCCAGTCTCCTGAAGCTTTTTAGTCTTGTGCTGGTTAAAAAAAAAAAAGGGACTAAAGACAAAGTCCCGGCCAGTACAGAGAGTGACGGCTCATTGTGTCCATCACATGACTGCCTTCTCTGTGAGCTTACATGACCTCAGAAACACTGGACTTCCTGTGTTTAGATTCTTTAGGGAAAAAAGTCGCAACACAGGAAGTGCTGCGTTTTCTATAACTAAAAAAAAAAAAGGTGAATAGCAAATTTGCTCGATATCACATCTGCTGCTTTAGGTTTTGAAAGTTATAATGACAGGGAAACTTTAAGGCCACATAACCCTAGTAGACAAACTCCTCCACTCCAACAGCAGGACGCCGGGCGCAGGTCCAGGTAGCCAGGAATAGATAGCAAATATGGTACAAGACACAACGCTTTTTGAGAGTGGTCTGGTCTCTTTCCCAAGTGTCAAATCAATGTTCTGACTTGAGAAAGAGACCGGACCGGTCTTGAAACGCGTTGTGTCTTGTAGTGCAAATCCCTGAGAGGGTTAAACGGGAATGGCTGCGGTCCTTTTATGTGCTTTTTGTGAGCGCTCAGTATATACCTTCAGGGTAAATTCACACAGGCGTCTCGCATAAGAAATCCGCAGCTAATCCGCAATACACATAATAATAAGAATAATATGTGTACTGCGGATTAGCTGCGGATTTCTTGTGCGAGACGCCCGTGTGAATTTACCCTCACCCTATTTTGTCTAGATTCCGCTATGGGGCGCTGTACATAAACCTAGTGACAGATTCCCTTTAAATGCTAGCAATTGGCCTAATCCTGTATTGTGGCCATTAGAGAAGTTATATCCTGATATTCTATTATACGTTTCTCCATGGGAGTAATGGAGCTGGTGGTGTACGGCAGAGACTGGCATCGGCCTCCATAGCGCTCAGACTATGTGAAGGGAGAGGGAGAAGAGCGCTGCCTGGATCAGCTTGTGCTGATGGGGTCGGAGAATAAATCCAGGACACTTGATCAGTTTGTAGGATATAGAGGGGGTCTATACTGTGCTTAGTGTCTTGGAGGGGTTCTCCACCGTCCTCCATTTGCAATTTAATTCTTAGGATTTCATAAGTCGTCCAATAAATGTAAGAAGAGTAAAGTGAATAAAATGTAACTCTCCGAATCCCCTTTGAATTTCCTCCTTTGACATCCGCAGCGATTGCCCCATTAGCGATTTTCAGTTGGATTTTTCCCACATGTGAGTGTAGGCGGGGGCCGCACCATTTGGTAGATCCTCCCTCCTTAACATTTAGAGTACAAGAAAAATACTTAGGTGAACAATCTGTAAAACCAGCGTTATCCCTTTAAGGTGCGTTCACACCTACACGATCCGCTGCAGATTTACTCTAAATAACTGAAAACGGCATCAAATCTGCTGCAGATCCTGTATGTGTGAACGCACCCTTAGGTCATGTTCACACAACGTAAGTTGTGTATTAATCTCAGCCGTTGTTGCTGATTTGCAACATCGGCCGTGATTAATACAAAAGTTACATTGCATAGAAGTCAGAGGAATCCCGGACGGAGTGTATACACATCGTACATACATACACATAGTATACACTCTGGCCGGGATCCCTAGCTGACTTGTCATTCATTGAACAGTGGCTGCACAAGCCTGACAGCTCACACACTGGCTCCGGCCGCACGCTCCATTGTCGGCTATGGTGAATTGGGATGCAGGTGCACACGGATGTGTCTGCATCCCAATTCAGCACAAATGAATATCATCCGCCTGGTACTGCAGGGATGATCTTCACTGACACCAGCCATTGTGTGAACCCAGCCTTAAAGTGAAACTGTCAACTGCAATTTACTTTCCACACTTATCAAGGAGACACATGGTCTCTAGGGGTTAGGAGTAGGGGGGTTGTTAAGTTACTGGGATTGTAAGGTGAGGGGTCCCTTCCACCATCTTATCCCAAAAGCATCAGACCAATCCAGTGCAAGAGCGTTGTATAATATACGGTTTATTCAGTAGGTTGTATATACAGGTATCAGACTGCGCCATTCAGGTACATTGCCCAAAATTTCACAAAGGTTTGTGGCTTGAAACCAGCGACGCCGGCAGGTACCTGGAAAGAAGGAAAAATGACAAATCAATGTACAACCATAGCAGCCTCGATCAGACCCAACAGTCAGGGGGATACGGAGAACAGCGCACTATGAGGGTTTAATATACTGTAGCGCAGATCCGCAGGGGATACGTTAGGTGTGAACGAGCCCCTCAATCTAATCTACATCCTGAAGTGATGGATTCTGCAATATAACACTATGGTGTCCAGAAGATGGCGGCTGTCCTTCCAGTATTCAGCCTCTTCCCACTATACACCAGTTACTTACCACAACCACTTTCCTCTTGATCTGTGCCTTAGCCGCCACCGTCTCGTACAGCGCTTGGTCTCCGTCCATCCACACCAGGTTCTTGATGCCGTCATTAGATGTGAAATCCAACGTATTCAGCTGCAGCACCATGAAATGGAAGAGCTGCCCATCGGTGCCGACGCTCTGCACTACAACCGGCCGCGGCAACGTCCGCACATCCTCCTGGGGAACAACACAACCGTTACTATAGACGTCCGGTATTAATCCCGACAGGCACTAAAGCCAATAAGGCCACGCAGCATCAAACTGTAAGACCACGCTGGGGGCGGGAGCGCGATGTATAAAGAGCGGAAATCTCCTGTGTACGAATACACAGAGCGATGTAACAAGATGGAGGAACACAGTATACCTATGTACAAACGTCACTACATGTGTGGTATATACTGGAAAACAATAACGTAGACCACATGCGTCAGATCCAGTGATTTAAAGGGGTACTCCGGCAAAAATCTTTCTTTCAAATTAACTGCTGTCAGAAAGTTATATAGATTTGTAATTTACTTCCATTTAAAAATCTCCAGTTTTCCAGTACTTATCAGCTGCTGTATGTCCTGCAGGAAGTGGTGTATTCTCTCCAGTGTGACACAGTGCTCTCTGCTGCCACCTCTGTCCATTTCAGGAACTGTCCAGAGCAGCAGCAAATCCCCATAGAAAACCTCTCCTGCTCTGGACAGTTCCTGACATGGACAGAGGTGGCAGCAGAGAGCACTGTGTAAGACTGGAGAGAATACACCACTTTCTGCAGGACATACAGCAGTTGATAAGTACTGGACGACTACAAATCTATACCTTTCTGAAACCAGTTGATTTAAAAGAAAAAAAATTCACGGTTTACATTTAGGTTGTCAAACTCACGGCTCTCCAGCTGTTGCAAAACTACAATTCCCAGGATGCCCGGACCACCAAAGCTTTAGGTCTCCAGACATGCTGGGAGTTGTAGTTATGTAACAGCCAGAGGGCGGCAGGTTTGACCCCTGTGGTTCGGCTGGTCTTCTGTATGTGACGAGCACAGAACGGACGCGACCCCCTGACTTACCCCAAACAGGATCTTGGCTTTGGCTACAGCGCCCCCGAAGGCGACCATAATCATTTTAGCCCTCAGCTGGTCCGGAAGGAACTTTGCTTTGGTGCTGCACGGTTCGGTGAGGTATACGGTGTGCGGGTGGGGATACGGGAAGCCATCTTTGAAACCTGCAGCAGATTTGCGGAAATGTCTTATAATCTATAGAAATCTGGAGAAAAATCACCAGGTAAAAACGCAACCGACGGGCGTCACGGACACGGCAGTCACTTATAACACGTCATCAGCTGCCCGAATGATGCTTAGATGGTTCACGCTGCCCATTGAAGTCAATGGCGGTCGGCGACTGATCTGCTACCACTTCCTATTGAAAGGAGCGATGAGCAGCAGACCGTCGCTGACATCACTGCATTGCAACATGTTGAACGGCCACGATCAGCCGACATCCTGCGTGTCCTATTACACCAAGCGATTATCGTCCGGAGCGGCCTGGTAGTCGGCCAATAATCAGTTGGTGTAATAGGACATTTAGGGGTTAATCAGGCTTAGAGAAATATGGCGGCTTTCTTCCACAAACAGCGCCTCTTCTGTCCTCAGGTTGGGTGTGGGGGTATAGCGGCTCAGTTCCATTGAAGTGAATTGTAATACCGCACACAACCTAAGGACAGGCGGGGCGCTGTGTAATCCTGGATAATCTTTTTATAAGCTTTGGGTGGAGGTCAATGACGCGACCTATCGGGGTGAAGCAGCGGGGGGCTCGGTGAGAAGGGGCCACAACAAAGCAAACTATATATAATACCAATTAGCTCCGAGCTGACAGACAGACACCGGACGTTACCTAGATGATTTTTTTCCTGGTACACGTTGACCTCTTGTAGATCTATAGCCGGGGACAGCGGATACAGCGACTCCAGGACGTGCTGCTCCGTGGCCTGGATATCACTGGAGGACGCCAGAGGGTCGAGAGGGGTCTTGGCGCTCAATAGTGATCCACTACTGCCCCGCACGTGGTAAATAGTGGAGTCTGTAACACAGAATAGCGTATCCTGACTACCTCATATAAAGACATTCTATGGAGCATTAAAGGGGGATTCCGCTCCAACATAACTTCTGATACATTGCTGCCCATGGTGAGACTAACAATTCTTTCCATACTTGTTATTATCTATTCAGTCTTCTTCCCCCAGTTCCCAGCTGCTGTTTTCTGTGGAAGAAGCTTTTCCCTCTGTCTCCTTCGTACTGAGACAGCTGATGTAAACAAGTCCCTGGCAGGCTGTATCTGCAACACTGTAGCTTCTTTGTAATGCTGGGAGGATTATTCTGGGGTCAAGTTGTTGATGAACTGTGATTAATCTTCCCAGCATTACAAAGAAGCCACAATGTTACAGATACAGCCTGCCTCGGCGTTCCATTCTCCCAGTTCCCCAGTGATGTGGGAGTAGGGAACGCTGCGGGGCTGCGCAGGGTCATGTGACTATGGGGGGACCCCTGCAGGATTTATGCCCCAGCCCACAGCAGACGATTACGGTTAGAGGTGGCGCTCACCTTTATGCCACGACGTTGCCACTTTCCAGTCCGCCACCAGGGTCCTCTGTGCCAGCGCGGGGTATGTGCAGTGCTGGGTCTGGCACAGGTGCAGGAGGCTCTGCAGCAGCTTCGGACTTCAACAAAGAAGGGAAAAGCACTATGACAATATGTCCGCCCTCCCCGACATATATATATATATTACACCAAAGTCTTCAGCTGCTGTATGTCCTGCAGAAAGTGGTGTATTCTCTCCAGTCTTCCAGTACTTATCAGCTGCTGTATGTCCTGCAGGAAGTGGTGTATTCTCCCCAGTCTGACACAGTGCTCTCTGCTGCCACCTCTGTCCATGTCAGGAACTGTCCAGAGCAGGAGAGGTTTTCTATGGGGATTTGCTGCTGCTCTGGACAGTTCCTGACATGGACAGAGGTGGCAGCAGAGAGCACTGTGTCAGACTGGAGAGAATACACCACTTCCTGCAGGACATACAGCTGCTGATAAGTACTGGAAGACTGGAGATTTTTTTTTTAATAAACATAAATTACAAATATGTATAACTTTTTACGGTGAAATTCCCCCTTTAAACACTAAATGTTGGAGGATTTCAGCTCTGAAGCCTAGAGCATTGTGAATGCAGCTCTGTAGTACAGTATAGACAGTGAATGGGAAAAGGTAGAAGAATAGAAATATATTGTATTTACAAAGTTCCTGAGCAATTTATGAAGATAAATCCTGTATATTCTGTAATATATATATATATATGTATATATATATATATATATACACACAGTATATACAGCGTCCTGGTGACTTCTGATTTGTGACACAGACAGTGACGGGGCGTATTACCACCTTAAAACGTCCGTCTCTGTCATGTGACATGAAGCCAGGGGAGTGTGCGCTGAGCATGGACTTCTCTCCGCTCTTCCTCCTGATTTTCCTGTTTGGGTGAGAGTGCCCCTTTAACGATGGCTGTCTCGTGGAGCCCTGTGTCCTCCGCATGGCGTCTCTCTCTATAAGGGAGGCTTCCGCTCCTTGTATTACACAGACAGCGCTGTAGGACCTCGTTGGTCGCCCCTGATAAGATCGGCCATTGCTGCCCCCCCTGTTCCATCCGGTATATTGTGGCCGTGCAGTCGGGGGTCTCTCACTCACCAGTACTCTTCCCGCTCCCTCATCTCCTCGGTGCTGCTCCATAGACAGGCGTTGGATATAGCGTTGTGCACCAGCTCCTCATGGTTGGGGAATGTATAGGCGGGGTCCTCGCACAGCTGCACTATCCTCTGCGGCAATCCTTCTAGCAGCCGGGACTTGGTCAGCCATAACGCCTGCGTCACACCTGAGCGGAGAGACCGACAAAGCGTCATACAGGTGAGACAGAGACTGATCCCCAACAAGACGCTGATCACTGAGCCGATCCCTCCCACTGATCACAGAGCCGATCCCTCCCCCTGATCACAGAGCCGATCCCTCCCCCTGATCACAGAGCCGATCCCTCCCCCTGATCACAGAGCCGATCCCTCCCCCTGATCACAGAGCCGATCCCTCCCCCTGATCACAGAGCCGATCCCTCCCCCTGATCACTGAGCCGATCCCTCCCCCTGATCACAGAGCCGATCCCTCCCCCTGATCACAGAGCCGATCCCTCCCCCTGATCACAGAGCCGATCCCTCCCCCTGATCACAGAGCCGATCCCTCCCCCTGATCACTGAGCCGATCCCTCCCACTGATCACTGAGCCGATCCCTCCCACTGATCACTGAGCCGATCCCTCCCACTGATCACAGAGCCGATCCCTCCCCCTGATCACAGAGCCGATCCATCCCCCTGATCACAGAGCCGATCCCTCCCCCTGATCACAGAGCCGATCCCTCCCCCTGATCACAGAGCCGATCCCCGCTACTGATCACAGAGCCGATCCCCCCTACTGATCACAGAGCCGATCCCTCCTACTGATCACAGAGCGGATCCCTCCCACTAATCACAGAACCGATCCCTCCCGCTGATCACAGAGTCGATCCCTCCCGCTGATCACAGAGTCGATCCCTCCCGCTGATCACAGAGCCGATCCCCCACACTGATCACAGAGCCGATCCCTCCTACTAATCACAGAACCGATCCCTCCCGCTGATCACAGAGCCGATCCCTCATACTAATCACAGAACCAATCCCTCCCGCTGATCACAGAGTCGATCCCTCCCGCTGATCACAGAGCCGATCCCTCCCGCTGATCACAGAGCCGATCCCCCACACTGATCACAGAGCCGATCCCTCCCGCTGATCACAGAGCCGATCCCTCCCGCTGATCACAGAGCCGATCTCTCCCGCTGATCACAGAGCCGATCTCTCCCGCTGATCACAGAGCCGATCCCTCCCGCTGATCACAGAGCCGATCCCTCCCGCTGATCACAGAGCCGATCCCTCCCGCTGATCACAGAGCCGATCCCTCCCGCTGACCACAGAGCCGATCCCTCCTATTGATCACAGAGTCGATCCCTCCCGCTGATCACAGAGCCGATCCCCCACACTGATCACAGAGCCGATCCCCCCTACTGATCACAGAGCCGATCCCCCACACTGATCACAGAGCCGATCCCTCCCGCTGATCACAGAGCCGATCCCTCCCGCTGATCACAGAGCCGATCCCCCACACTGATCACAGAGCCGATCCCCCCTACTGATCACAGAGCCGATCCCCCACACTGATCACAGAGCCGATCCCTCCCGCTGATCACAGAGCGGATCCCTCCCACTGATCACAGAACCGATCCCTCCCGCTGATCACAGAGCCGATCCCTCCTACTGATCACAGAGCGGATCCCTCCCACTGATCACAGAACCGATCCCTCCCGCTGATCACAGAGCCGATCTCTCCCACTGATCACAGAGCCGATCCCTCCCGCTGATCACAGAGCCGATCCCTCCAGCTGATCACAGAGCCGATCCCTCCCGCTGACCACAGAGCCGATCCCTCCTATTGATCACAGAGTCGATCCCTCCCGCTGATCACAGAGCCGATCCTCCACACTGATCAGAGCCGATCCTCCACACTGATCAGAGCCGATCCCCCACACTGATCACAGAGCCGATCCCTCCTACTGATCACAGAGCCGATCCCTCCCGCTGATCACAGAGCCGATCCCTCCTATTGATCACAGAGCCGATCCCCGAACACTGATCAGAGCCGATCCCCCCTACTGATCACAGAGCTGATCCCTCCCCCTGATCACTGAGCCGAACCCCCCTACTGATCACAGAGCCGATCCCTCCTACTGATCACAGAGCCGATCCCCCCTACTGATCACAGAGCCGATCCCTCCCGCTGATCACAGAGCTGATCCCTCCTACTGATCACAGAGCCGATCCCTCCTACTGATCACAGAGCCGATCCCTCCTACTGATCACAGAGCGATCCCCCACACTGATCACAGAGCGATCCCTCCTACTGATCACAGAGCGATCCCCCACACTGATCACAGAGCGATCCCTCCTACTGATCACACAGCCGATCCCCCCTACTGATCACAGAGCCGATCCCTCCCGCTGATCACAGAGCCGATCCCTCCCGCTGATCACAGAGCCGATCCCTCCTACTGATCACAGAGCCGATCCCTCCCGCTGATCACAGAGCTGATCCCTCCTACTGATCACAGAGCCGATCCCTCCCGCTGATCACAGAGCCGATCCCTCCTACTGATCACAGAGCCGATCCCCCCTACTGATCACAGAGCCGATCCCTCCCGCTGATCACAGAGCCGATCCCTCCCCCTGATCACAGAGCCGATCCCTCCCCCTGATCACAGAGCCGATCCCTCCTACTGATCACAGAGCCGATCCCCCCTACTGATCACAGAGCCGATCCCTCCTACTGATCACAGAGCCGATCCCTCCCCCTGATCACAGAGCCGATCCCTCCTACTGACAGCACAGTGCAGAGCATCGCTCCATGTAATTACCACTATGGGCGGCAATGACTCCACTATATCCCCCGCGAGGTCACCGGATCCTCATCTATCACAGACTTTGTTGCTCCTAGGAACCAATCACAGCTCAGCTTTTATTTTACCAGAGCTGATGAGTATCTGGTAGCTGAGCTGTGATTGGTTGCTAGGGGCAGTGGGTAGATTTAGCCCATGGCAACCAATCACAGCCCAGCTTACACTTATAAAACTATGGAAGTAAAGTGAAAGCTGAGCTGTGATTGGTTGCTATGGGCAACACCCGGCTGTCTCGTTGCTAGGTTCGGCTCCGGTGCCCTCTCCGTACCTCCCAGCAGCCGGCACTTGGGGTTGTAGACGTATGAGGGCCGCTCCTTGTACAGCGCCATCTCGTGGGCGGGCGGCCTCCGGTAATGCTTCGGGTCCCAGTCCCTCCGAAATTCGGGGAAGTGCGGCCGCGCCAGGCCGGGGACATAGTAGCAGCGGTCGGCGTAGGTGATGCGCTCCAGGCCCGGGATCTCCGGCGGCTCCTTCCTCTGCCGGGGCTGCACGTCCTTCCTCCGGCTGCGGCTGCCGCTGACACTCAGGCCCCGGAGCCCTGTCCTCCGAGCACCGGGCAGACCGGCGGCAGACACGGAGCGGGTCAGCATGGAGGCCGCCATCTTGGCGCGCTAGGGATGATGGGTAGTGAGCTGTCAGTGTCTATGGAGCCGCGGTATCCGGTGTGAGTACAGTGCGGGGGTATGGGGGCAGCGACCACAAGCTGATGGAAACTACAAGCCCCAGCATGCCCTGACAACCACTACAACCCCCAGCATGCCCTGACAACAACTACAACCCCCATCATGTCCTGACAACCACTACAACCCCCAGCATGCCCTGACAACAACTACAACCCCCAGCATGTCCTGACAACAACTACAACCCCAGCATGTCCCGACAACAACTACAACCCCCAGCATGCCCTGACCACAACTACAACCCCCAACATGCCCTGACAACCACTACAACCCCCAGCATGCCCTGACAACAACTACAACCCCCAGCATGCCCTGACAACCACTACAACCCCCAGCATGCCCTGACAACCACTACAACCCCCAGCATGTCCTGACAACAACTACAACCCCCAGCATGTCCTGACAACCACTACAACCCCCAGCATGCCCTGACAACCACTACAACCCCCAGCATGCCCTGACAACAACTACAACCCCAGCATGCCCTGACAACAACTACAACCCCCAGCATGACCTGACCACAACTACAACCCCCAGCATGCTCTGACAACCACTACAACCCCCAGCATGCCCTGACAACAACTACAACCCCCAGCATGCCCTGACAACCACTACAACCCCCAGCATGTCCTAGCAACCACTACAACCCCCAGCATGCCCTGACCACAACTACAACCCCCAGCATACCCTGACCACAACTACAACCCCCAGCATGGCCTGACCACAACTACAACCCCCAGCATGCCCTGACCACAACTACAACCCCCAGCATGCCCTGACAACAACTACAACCCCCAGCATGCCCTGACAACAACAGCAGAGAGCACTGTATCAGACTGGGGAGAATAAACCACTTCCTGCAGGACATACAGCAGCTGATAAGTACTGGAAGACTGAAGATTTTTAAATACAAGTAAATTACAAATCTGTATAACTTTCTGACACCAGCTGATTGGAAAGACAAAATATTTTGCCGGAGTGCCCCTATAAGGCTTAGATCTCACTGTCTATTGTAAACTTAGACTAAACAGTTGAGGACTGTACCAGATTTATCACATGATTGCACCAGTCTGTACCCTGTCTAGTATGAGTTTATTTGGCCTTTACTACTGTACGCCTTGTCGTCATGGTCCCCTGTGATCGTCCTCTGTGATCGGCGTTGTCCCCTGTGATCGTCCTCTGTGATTAGCATTGTCCCCTACGATCGGCTTTGTCCCCTGTGATCGGCGTTGTCTCCTGTGATCGTCCCCTGTGATCAGCGTGGTCCCCTTGATCGTCCTCTGTGATCTGTGTGGTCCCCTGTAGTCGGCGTTGTCCCCTGTGATCGTCCTCTGTGATCGGCGTGGTCCCCTGTGATCGGCGTTGTCCCCTGTGATCGGCGTGGTCCCCTGTGATCAGCATTGTCTCCTGTGATCATCCTCTGTGATCGGCGTTGTCCTCTGTGATCGGCATTGTCCCCTGTGGTCGGCGGTGTGCCCTGTGATCGTCCTCTGTGATCGGCGTTGTCCTCTGTGATCGGTGTGGTCCCCTGTGACCGGCGTGGTCCCCTGTGACCGGCGTGGTCCCCTGTGACCGGCGTTGTCCCCTGTGATCGGCTTTGTCCCCTGTGATCGGCTTTGTCCCCTGTGATCGGCGTTGTCCCCTGTGATCGGTGTGGTCCCCTGTGATTGGCTTGGTCCCCTATGATCGGTGTGGTCCCCTTGATCGTCCTCTGTGAACGGCGTTGTCTCCTGTGATCTGTGTGGTCCCCTGTGGTCGGCGTTGTCCCCTGTGATCGTCCTCTGTGATCGGCGTGGTCCCCTGTGATCGGCGTTGTCCCCTGTGATCGGCGTGGTCCCCTGTCATCGGCATTGTCTCCTGTGATCATCCTCTGTGATCGGCGTTGTCCTCTGTGATCAGCATTGTCCCCTGTGGTCGGCGTTGTGCCCTGTGATCGTCCTCTGTGATCGGCGTTGTCCTCTGTGATCGGTGTGGTCCCCTGTGACCGGCGTTGTCCCCTGTGACCGGCGTTGTCCCATGTGACCGGCGTTGTCCCATGTGACCGGCGTTGTCCCCTGTGACCGGCGTTGTCCCCTGTGATCGGCGGTGTCCCCTGTGATCGGCGGTGTCCTCTGTGACCGGCGTGGTCCACTGTGATCGGCGTTGTCTCCTGTGATTGTCCCCTGTGATCGTCCTCTGTGATCGGCGGTTTCCTCTGTGATCGGTGTTGTCCTCTGTGATCGGTGTTGTCCTCTGTGATCGGCGTTGTCCTCTGTGATCGGCGTTGTCCTCTGTGATCGGCGTGGTCCTCTGTGATCGGTGTTGTCCTCTGTGATCGGTGTGGTCCCCTGTGACCGGCGTGGTCCCCTGTGACCGGCGTGGTCCCCTGTGACCGGCGTTGTCCCCTGTGATCGGCTTTGTCCCCTGTGATCGGCTTTGTCCCCTGTGATCGGCGTTGTCCCCTGTGATCGGTGTGGTCCCCTGTGATTGGCTTGGTCCCCTATGATCGGTGTGGTCCCCTTGATCGTCCTCTGTGAACGGCGTTGTCTCCTGTGATCTGTGTGGTCCCCTGTGGTCGGCGTTGTCCCCTGTGATCGTCCTCTGTGATCGGCGTGGTCCCCTGTGATCGGCGTTGTCCCCTGTGATCGGCGTGGTCCCCTGTCATCGGCATTGTCTCCTGTGATCATCCTCTGTGATCGGCGTTGTCCTCTGTGATCAGCATTGTCCCCTGTGGTCGGCGTTGTGCCCTGTGATCGTCCTCTGTGATCGGCGTTGTCCTCTGTGATCGGTGTGGTCCCCTGTGACCGGCGTTGTCCCCTGTGACCGGCGTTGTCCCCTGTGACCGGCGTTGTCCCATGTGACCGGCGTTGTCCCCTGTGACCGGCGTTGTCCCCTGTGATCGGCGGTGTCCCCTGTGATCGGCGGTGTCCTCTGTGACCGGCGTGGTCCACTGTGATCGGCGTTGTCTCCTGTGATTGTCCCCTGTGATCGTCCTCTGTGATCGGCGGTTTCCTCTGTGATCGGTGTTGTCCTCTGTGATCGGTGTTGTCCTCTGTGATCGGCGTTGTCCTCTGTGATCGGCGTTGTCCTCTGTGATCGGCGTGGTCCTCTGTGATCGGTGTTGTCCTCTGTGATCGGCGTGGTCCCCTGTGATCGGCGTTGTCTCCTGTGATTGTCTCCTGTGATTGTCCCCTGTGATCGTCCCCTGTGATCAGCGTTGTCCTCTGTGATCGGCGTGGTCCCCTGTGATCGGCATTGTCCTCTGTGATCGGCATTGTCCCCTGTGGTCGGCGTTGTGCCCTGTGATCGTCCTCTGTGATCGGCGTTGTCCTCTGTGATCGGTGTGGTCCCCTGTGACCGGCGTGGTCCCCTGTGACCGGCGTTGTCCCCTGTGACCGGCGTTGTCCCCTGTGACCGGCGTTGTCCCCTGTGATTGGCGTTGTCCCCTGTGATCGGCGTTGTCCTCTGTGATCGGCGTGGTCCACTGTGATCGGCGTTGTCTCCTGTGATTGTCCCCTGTGATCGTCCTCTGTGATCAGCGTTGTCCTCTGTGATCGGCGTGGTCCCCTGTGATCGGCATTGTCTCCTGTGATCATCCCCTGTGATCGGCGTTGTCCCCTGTGATCGGCGTTGTCCTCTGTGATCGGCGTTGTCTCCTGTGATTGTCCTCTGTGACCGGCGTTGTCCCCTGTGACCGGCGTTGTCCCCTGTGATCGGCGTTGTCCCCTGTGATCGGCGTGGTCCACTGTGATCGGCGTTGTCTCCTGTGATTGTCCCCTGTGATCGGCGTTGTCCTCTGTGATCGGCGTTGTCCCCTGTGATCGGCGTGGTCCCCTGTGATCGGCGTGGTCCCCTGTGATCGGCGTTGTCTCCTGTGATTGTTCCCTGTGATCGTCCTCTGTGATCGGCGTTGTCCTCTGTGATTGGTGTGGTCCCCTGTTATCGGCGTTGTCTCCTGTGATTGTCCTCTGTGATCGGCGTGGTCCCCTGTGATCGGCGTTGTCCTTCTGTGATCGGCGTGGTCCCCTGTGATCGGTGTTGTCCTCTGTGATCGGCGTGGTCCCCTGTGATCGGTGTTGTCCTCTGTGATCTGCGTGGTCCCCTGTGATCGGCGTTGTCCTCTGTGATCGGCGTTGTCCTCTGTGATCGGCGTTGTCCTCTGTGATCGGCGTTGTCCTCTGTGATCGGCGTTGTCCTCTGTGATCGGCGTTGTCCTCTGTGATCGGCGTTGTCCTCTGTGATCGGCGTTGTCCTCTGTGATCGGCGTTGTCCTCTGTGATTGGCGTGGTCCCCTGTGATCGGCGTGGTCCCCTGTGATCGGCGTTGTCTCCTGTGATTGTGATCGGCGTGGTCCCCTGTGATCGGCGTTGTCTCCTGTGATTGTCCCCTGTG
Organism: Dendropsophus ebraccatus; assembly: GCF_027789765.1. Classification (NCBI taxonomy): domain Eukaryota; kingdom Metazoa; phylum Chordata; class Amphibia; order Anura; family Hylidae; genus Dendropsophus; species Dendropsophus ebraccatus. Next base: position 123,287,400 of record NC_091461.1, on the reverse strand, counting down.
AACGTCCTCTGTGATCGGCGTTTTCCTCTGTGATCGGTGTTGTCCTCTGTGATCGGCGTGGTCCCCTGTGATCGGCGTTGTCCTCTGTGATCGGCGTGGTCCCCTGTGATCGGCGTTGTCTCCTGTGATTGTCCTCTGTGATCGTCCTCTGTGATCAGCGTTGTCCTCTGTGATTGGTGTGGTCCCCTGTTATCGGCGTTGTCTCCTGTGATTGTCCTCTGTGATCGGCGTGGTCCCCTGTGATCGACGTGGTCCCCTGTGATCGGCGTGGTCCCCTGTGATCGGCGTGGTCCCCTGTGATCGGCGTTGTCCTCTGTGATCGGCGTTGTCCTCTGTGATCGGCTCGGCCCCCTGTGATCGGCGTTGTCCTCTGTGATCGGCGTGGTCCCCTGTGATCGGCGTTGTCCTGTGTGATCGGCGTGGTCCCCTGTGATCGGTGTTGTCCTCTGTGATCGGTGTTGTCCTCTGTGATCGGCGTGGTCCCCTGTGATCGGTGTTGTCCTCTGTGATCGGTGTTGTCCTCTGTGATCGGCGTGGTCCCCTGTGATCGGTGTTGTCCCCTGTGATCGGCGTGGTCCCCTGTGATCGGCGTTGTCTCCTGTGATTGTCCTCTGTGATCGGCGTGGTCCTCTGTGATCGGTGTTGTCCCGTGTGATCGGCGTGGTCCCCTGTGATCGGTGTTGTCCTCTGTGATCGGCGTGGTCCCCTGTGATCGGTGTTGTCCCCTGTGATCGGTGTTGTCCCCTGTGATCGGCGTGGTCCCCTGTGATCGGTGTTGTCCTCTGTGATCGGTGTTGTCCTCTGTGATCGGCGTGGTCCCCTGTGATCGGTGTTGTCCCCTGTGATCGGCGTGGTCCCCTGTGATCGGCGTGGTCCCCTGTGATCGGCGTTGTCCTCTGTGATTGGCGTGGTCCCCTGTGATCGGTGTTGTCCCCTGTGATCGGCGTGGTCCCCTGTGATCGGTGTTGTCCCCTGTGATCGGAGTGGTCCCCTGTGATCGGTGTGGTCCCCTGTGATCGGCGTGGTCCCCTGTGATCGGCGTGGTCCCCTGTGATCGGCGTTGTCTCCTGTGATTGTCCTCTGTGATCGGCGTGGTCCCCTGTGATCGGCGTTGTCTCCTGTGATTGGTGTGATCGGTGTGGTCCCCTGTGATCGTCCTCTGTGATTGGCTGTAGTTAGTGATATGACTGCTGTGTTAGGCACCAACAGTTCTGACAGATTTGAGAAGAGGAGAAACCTCAGTCTTTGATTTATTACCTGGTCTCTGTGTTTTTCGCTACAGGTTATGAATAACACTAAATCTGATTGGCTGTCACTGAGACCGGTGGAGCCGGCGGCTGCTCAGTGCTGTGGAGGCGGCTGCACCCCCTGCATATTCGATCTCTATCAGACTGAGCTGGAATTGTGGGAGAAAGCAAAGGAGAGAGGCGACCCCGAGCTCCTCCGAAAACCCAAAGAGGAGGTAAGAATGTATGATATATAGAGCTGCTGATTGGCAGTTATCTATCCATGCTGTGTATAAGCAGTCAGCTGTCAATCAGCAGCTGGAGGGCGGGGGGAGGGGTGTGGCAAGAATCCTATTCTCCTGCATATTAGGAGAACTGCTGAAAACAATGATGTCAATAATACACCGATGATGGTGGGGGGGGGGGTCACTGGTGATGATGGTGGTGGGGGGGTCACTGGTGATGATGGTGGTGGGGGGGTCACTGGTGATGATGGTGGTGGGGGGGTCACTGGTGATGATGGTGGTGGGGGGGGTCACTCCTCATGGTACAGACAGGTTGGCAGATGCCGATGTTGGGTTATAACCCGCACTCCTTCTCCCACAGACCCGCAATGTCCGGCTGAGCCCGGACACATTCACCCAGTTCTTGCTGTGCTCCGCTGAGCAGGAGACGGAGGACGCCTGGCGCTACAGGTTTCAGCTCTCGCCCGGGACGGGTCTGGGACTAAAGCTGGGACAACATCTTGTACTCAGGTATCAGCAGCCAGACTAGTACTGGAATAATGGAGTCTCCCGGCACTGTCCACAGCTTTCCCTGCAGCCGCCATAGAGGGCGCCATTGTGTGACATCTATCTGAATGCATCATGACGCCCCCCCCCCCCCCCCTCATGCTTCTCACAGTGACTGTGGAGAGGTACATCAATACCTCATCACACAAAATGGCCGCCTCTACTATAAAGGCAGATGACCACTTACAAATACAAATGACAATAAAAACAACCCAGAATGTTCCTGACCTGTTGTGACCTGGAATGGTGACCCCGAAAAATAAACAACCCTGCAATGTTTTTGCCTTCCCAGGGGCCTTGTAAATGGAGCGGAGATCCAAAGAGCCTACACCCCCATTAGCGCCATTGATGCCAGCGGCCATTTTGAAGTTTTAATAAAGGTAAATATAAATCTATATGTGTCAGTGGGGGTGTGACTGCAAACGGCTGAGAAATACCGGGTTTCCCAGAAAATCAGGCCGTGTCTTATGTTCTATTTTGCTCCCAGAGATGTGCTTGGTCTTATTTTCAGGGGACGTCTTGTTTTCCTGTGAAGAAGAATTCACATGTCACATGGACAGCAGGAACAGAGCATACAGTATGGTGGCGTCCAGCCACCAGGGGCAGCTCACCACAGCACACTCGTACAGCACAGCAGGGACAGTGTACAGTATGGCGGCTTCTGTCCACCAGGGGGAGCTCACCACAGCACACTCGCACAGCAGGAAAAGAGTACGGTATGGCTTCTTCTGGCCACCAGGGAGAGCTCACCAAAGCACACTCGTACAGCACAGCAGGGACAGAGCATACAGTATAGTGGTGTCCGGCCACCAGGGGGAGCTCACCACAGTCCACTTGTACAGCACAGCAGAAGCAGCGTCCGGTATGGCGGCTTCCGGACACCAGGAGGAGCTCAGCACAGCAGGAGCAGTGTACAATATAGCGGCTTCTGGTAACCAGGGAGAGCTCACCACAACACACTCATACAGCACAGCAGGGACAGAGTACGGTATGGCGGGTTCAGGCCACCAGCGGGAGCTCACAACAGCACACTCGTACAGCACAGCAGGGATAGAGTACGGTATGGCTTCTTCTGGGCACCAGCGGGAGCTCACCACAGCACACTCGTACAGCACAGAAGGGACAGAGCTTACAGTATGGCAACTTCTGGCCACCAGAGGGAGCTTGCCATAGAACACCCGTACAGCATAGCAGGGACAGTGTATGGTATGGCGGCTTCCGGCCACCAGGGGGAGCTCACCACAGCACACTTGTACAGCACAGCAGGGGGGAGTGTATGGTATAGCGGCTTCTGGTCACCAGGAGGAGCTCAGCACTGCAGGAACAGCGTACATTATGGCAGCTTCTGGCCACCAGGGGGAGCTCACCACAACACAGTCGTACAGCACAGCAGGGACAGAGCGTACAGTATGGCGGCTTTTGGACACCAGGGGGAGCTCACCACAGCACAGCAGGGACAGTGTATGGTACGGCAGCAGGTGATGGGATTACGGCAAACTGTGCAGCTCATCTGGCGGAATATAGGAAAGAATCCCAGCTGCATGTCCTGGCGTTCTGATCGGCGGGCGTGCTTCCAAACAAAAATTTTGTTAGGTCTTACCTTTGGGGGAAGCACATTCATTATGTGCAGTGTTTTAGTTTTTAGGAGGAGGAGTCTAGGCTCAGGTAGCTCTGCAGTTCTCGACACAAACGTTGTAGGCTCACCCCTCACATTTAAAAAAATTTAATCTCCAGTGTACCCCTTTACTGCAAAATGTGCCAGAGTAAGGCGACATTCACACATTCCGTGCATGGTGGTTCATCTATACGGAGGATGTGCTACCGGCCCGACTGTGGAACTTCCCGGCATCATTGCTCAGAAATAGTTACATTTTTGTGCTACTGGGTGGGGGCCGGGTGTAATAAAAAACTGGATGTATGTAATAAGGAGAACGATTGGATTTACATACATGATGCTTCTTTCTTTTTGTAACTTCCTTTTAATTTGAAATATAAAAAAGAAAAAAAAACCTCTTTGCGCTTCTCTACTGACGTGGCCGTTGTTGTTACAGGTCTATGAGCGTGGCCTGATGTCACAGTATGTGAAATGCTGGAGGCCTGGAGACTCGGTAGCATGGAGGGGACCATTTGGAGGTTTTTTATACAAACCAAACAAGGTCAGTGTTGGAGTCGCACACATCCTGGAGGGTCGTTTTGTAGTCGGTTTAAAGTTTTTTTTAATTTTATTTTTTTACGTTATGGCATTCTTTATGAGAAACCCCACTGAAAACCCATGTACAGACTGACCCTAAATACTGCTGCATGTGGAGCCGCCATGAACACATGCATCTTAGGTTTTTCTCTTTTTTCCTGTTTAAATAGGCACTGTCACTTTAAAAAAAAACAACAACTTTTGACATTTGTCAGCAGAGGTCCGGATGTTTGGACTCTGATCGCTCTGACCCACACAGGTAATTGTATCTGAAGTCTGAACCGCCCCCCCGAGACACAACTTTTGACTTCCCTTCAATGTGCCGAATGTTTTTAAGGTGACAGGTGCAAAGTAAAATGCCAGAATAAAAACTATTTTTGAAGGAGACCATGATGGCTATTGCAAAGTAGGTTCTCTCTGAGTGTGGGAAAACATGGAGACAACCTCTGACCGCATCCATGTTTTCCAGGCAGCCTCAGAGCGGCATCTAACTTAATGCAGAGCGTCTGGGGTCATCTGTCACTATTGTCCAGTATCACATGACCAGACACATGGACCAGAATGACGCTGTGTATAAAAGAAAGCAGCCATTTTTTTTATGCCCACAGATCTCCCCTTTAAATGCTGATGTCTGGCATTGTGTGACTCCATGTTAAGTCTCTGCTTCTCTTAGTTCGGGGAGCTACTTATGTTGTGTTCAGGAACAGGAATAGCCCCGATGCTGCCAATCCTGACCCATGTGACCGATGATGAAGACGATGAGACCTTCCTCACCCTGGTGGTCTGTGCTAAAAATTTCCAAACTGTTTATATGAAGAACTTTCTCAGGGAGCAGTCGAGATACTGGAATGTCAGGATATTCTATGTCCTCAGCCGGGTGAGTGCGCCATGTCCCGCTAACCTGAGATGTTAGTCTGTAGGAGTCATCCAAAGGTGTAGGACGCATAGGTGTAAAGTTACCCACGTGAGGTGTAGTACTAAAGGGGTACTCAGGTGAAAAATCATTATTATTATTTTATTTTTTTCAAATCAACTGATGTCAGAAAGTTATATAGATTTGTACATTACTTCTATTTAAAACCTCAATTCTTCCAGTACTGTCCAACTGCTGTATGTCCTGCAGGAAGTGGTGTTATCTCCGTAGTCTGACACAGTGCTCTCTGCTGCCACCTCTGTCCATGTCAGGAACTGTCCAGAGCAGCAGCAAATCCCCATAGAAAACCTCTCCTGCTCCGGACAGTTTCTGACATTTAAAATAGAAGTAAATTACAAATCCGTATAGCTTTCTGACACCAGCTGATTTGAAAAAATTATAATTTTTACCAAATTTCCCCTTTCAAACATTTACTGGATAGCTTAAAATGAGGCATCCCCCGAAAGTAAGACCCCCGCAGCCACCCTCAGCCACTATGCCGCTAAGAGAAGGGGGGTGGTGGGTTGTCGGGTTATACTGGTTTGTGATGACAACTACCATACTGTATATAATAAATGCTCGTTTTTTTTATTCAACAATAAGTGTGAATTCTTCTTTATGGAAAAATAAGACAAAGCACGACTATAACTAATTAATATAAGACACCGTAATTTTGGGGAAACACGGTAATATTTTTGTACTGAAAGTTTTCTGTTTCTTTAGTATAGTGACATACGGCATGTGATGCAATGCCGTCACCTCCTGTATGATGTCATCACAGACTCTTAAAGGGAACCTGTCACCCCTGGACGGCCACCTATACTTACCCCATCCTGTCGGTCCCGCTTCTGATGCCGGACACCTGCTGATCTGCACACTCAATATGCAAAGCGGAGTCCGACGTCCAAAGGAAATCACTGGAGCTCATTTGCATATGGAGTGTGGAGATGGGCGGGTGGCATATCGACGCGGTGGGATCGGCATCGGGAGCAGGACCGTCAGGATGGGGTAAGTATGGGGAGTCATATCCAGGGGTGGGTTTGGGAGGCCCTCCGGGGGTGACAGGTTCCTTTTTGTATCAGAGTTCTGTTTTTTTATATTACTCCGTTGCCCTCTGTTTTCTTGTCACAGGAAGAATCCTTGGAAAATCTGCCCATGAGTTATAGGGAAAACTCAAAGCTGGGACGGATAGACTGTGAGTTCTTGGCCACAGTGTTGGAGACCTGCAGGAGGAGACCCTACATCCTCATCTGTGGTTCGGTATCATACACCGAGGACATGACCCACATGCTGAAACAACTACAACACAATCACTCCTCCATTTTCTGCTTTTAAAAATCTCAGCCTGCTGACCACACTAGAGATAAGAGCGCTGCTGTCTCTGGAAGAAAGCGGCCATGTTTTTCTAACACTGGAGAACCCCTTTAATACTATATAGGGGCACAGAGGGGACTTACTGTGGTGCTGGAGCAAGGAACCAGCAGATTCTGCAGAGAAGAGTCACAGTCCAGGTCAGATGGAAAAGTAAGTGACCCTCTGAGAGAAGACGCCCCCTGTACTCACTGGATATAAGTCACTGTCATCATATATACAGTTTGCAGAGAATGGGTGGAATCTACCAATATATGGTCAATGTATAGTGGGAAATTGTCGGTGTCTAGTATACAGAGAGGTAAATTCTCCTTCTGGAGAGACCTTTGGCTTAAAGGAAAACTCCAGTGGGGAAAAATATTATATATATATATATCATGTTCCCCTTCAAATAAACTGGTACTAGAAAGTTATACAGATTTGTAATTTACTTCTATTTAAAAATTTCCAGTCTTCCAGTACTTATCAGCTGCTGTATGTCCTGCAGGAAGTGGTGTATTCTCTCCAGTCTGACACATTGCTCTCTGCTGCCACCTCTGTCCATGTCAGGGACTGTCCAGAGCAGCAGCAAATCCCCATAGAAAATCTCTGTGTCAGATAAGGTTTGATCCCATCTTGGGCACTTAATATTTACTTTACTGGAACTCTGGCAGAAAAAGCGACATTTACAAGGAGTGCGGCAAATTTATTATATTGACTGTATGAATAGAAGTTCCATAATATTCCCAGATATATACAACAAATTAAAGACACAAATAAAGGAAGTGCAACCTGTGCAGAGAGCTCTGGGCACCTAACATGGAGAGCCCGCCCCCTGGGCACTTGCTGTAGCCTGGACATCCTCGCCCCCCTCATTGCTGTCCTGTGTATAAGACCATCAGCAGTTGAGAGTTTTTCATCGTGATGTTATATTCAGTCTCTTGCGTTTTCACTCAAAATAAACGGCGTACACGGTCACCACACAGAACATGGTCGGGTTCTGGAAGCTGCAGGAGGTGACGTTATCGGAGTACGAGTCCCACAGACACTGACTGGTCACCAGAACGTCCTCCTGGTTCTTGCTGCCTATGGCGGTGTTACAGATGAGCTTGTATCGAGGTGGCGTGACTCTCCGCACTATTTTCTTGATATCCTCGCACAGGTTCTTGGTGAGGTCAGCTGATGTACTTGGGTCATAGGTCACGTTTCTTAGCTTCGCTGTCAAAAATTCCTGGATGAGTTTTTTTGCTGTGGAGTATGGGAATCTTTGTGCAGGATTTGCAGAACCAGCCGGCACCTGAAAAGGGAAAAAATTAAGGGGGAACGTCATATCATTCATGTCACTCATCAGCTGATCGCTCGATTCTGATGTCTGCAGATCCTCGGCTGTCAGCTGCACATCTTCCTGTGTAATAGGTGGATGTGCAACTGACTGCCAAGACAAAGCTCCGTATGTACATTCTAGCAGATGTTCCTGCAGTGGGCTATGTAAAGGAACATCGCTCTAGACGATGACAGTGCGGCTAGAGACGTCTAACACAGACTTTATAGATTACCAAAGGAGTAAAAACACCCAGCTGCCCTGCATGTGACTCTGTGACTACACTCCTTGATGTTCGTGCAGACACTGCAGCTGCACGGAGATCATCTGCTGAGGGAGGGAAGAGACAGCTGTCAGAGATATTCCCATAGAAGGGCCAGCGATCTGCTGACATGAGAAAATGGTTGCCCATTGGCTGATTACATCCTTTGTGCGGCCAATAAAGTCCTTATTAACAGGGAGAGTGATGGCTTTAAAGGGGAACTCCAGAGAATTTTCTTTTAAGACAACTAGTGTTAAAAAGTTACATACATTTGTAATTTACTTCCATTTAAAAATACCCAGTCTTTCTGTACTTATCAGCTGCTGTATGTCCTGCAGGAAGTGGTGTATTCTCTTCAGTCTGACACAGTGCTCTCTGCTGCCACCTCTGTCCATGTCAGGAACTGTCTAGAGCAGCAGCAAATCCCCATAGAAAACCTCTCCTGCTCTGGACAGTTCCTGACATGGACAGAGGTGGCAGCAGAGAGCACTGTGTCAGACTGGAGAGAATACACCACTTCCTGCAGGACATACAGCAGCTGATAAATACTGGAAGATTGGAGATTTTTAAATAGAAGCAATTTACAAATCTATATAACTTTCCGACACCAGTTGATTTTGTAATGGTTGCATGAACAATCAAGGGATCTTAAGCTGCTCGATTACCCAAGCTGGCTCAGGATCAGTAAGCGAGCACTGATCAGAAGGATCGGTACTCTATACCAGCCCATGTAAAGGGCCCTTAGAGGAGGCAGAGATATAACGTTATTACACATCCCTGGGTCTGTATCATGTTGTCTCTGTGTTGTTACTTAGTGATGGTGTATCCTGTGATCTCCTGAGGTTACGCTGCGGCCCTTTATGTATAAGCAGAGACGCACTGTATCCACCATTGTTGTGTGTGTTGCGGCCTCCTCGTGCAAACACTGGTCACCTCTAATCCCATCTCCTCGTTTGTCTACATGACAGCGGCAGCGGCACTCCCTGACTCCCGGAATGCGGCCATTATTAGTCAGGCTGCCGTGTACACAGAAGGGACGGGTCGGCTCCATCTGCTCCGCTGTTTGCCGTGTGAACTTATCCGATAGGTTGTTGCTTTGTAGTTTATTGTAAAGACCTTATCGGTGGATTTACGGGACCGGTCCGTCTTATAAAGCTGTCCCCGTCATAGTGACTTCTCCGGGGGCTGGGACATAGAGGGACAGGAGCTCAGGTGACAGCTGCGTCCAATCGTTTCTATGGAGAGCGGAGGGAACCGTGTACAGATACAGAGACGAGTTTACGAGACTTTCTATAAATCTGTACACGGCACGCTCTGCTCTCCAAGGACGCGAATGGGCACAACGCTCAGCTGATCGCCTCTACCTGCTTGGCTTGGTTACATGTAGTTGTCTACACCAGGGATGGGGAAGCTAAAGCTCTGGCTGTCCAGGCATGATGGGAATTGTAGTTTTGCAATAGCTGGAGGACGACAGGTTCCCCATCCCTGGTCTACAGACTGACATGTCGCTATCTGAAACACACAAAGATGTGGCCCAACATGGCAGCTCCCTGCACATTACAAGAAGATTTCTTTATTCATAATACACTGTTTATTTACCCATTCCAATTATTTTTTTCTTGCAAATCTATTGGTGTTAGAAAGTTATATAGATTTGTAATTTACTTCTATTAAAAAAAAATCTCCAGTATTCCAGTACTTACCAGCTGTTGTATGTCCTGCAGGAAGTGGTGTACTCTCTCCAGTCTGACACAGTGCTCTCTGCTGCCACCTCTGTCCATGTCAGGAACTGTCCAGAGCAGCAGAGGTTTTCTATGGGGATTTGCTGCTGCTCTGGACAGTTCCTGACATGGACAGAGGTGGCAGCAGAGAGCAGCGTGTCAGACTGGAGAGTACACCACTTCCTGCAGGACATACAGCAGCTGATAAGTACTGGAAGACAGGAGATTTGTACATAGAAGTAACAAATCTGGCACTTTCTGGAACCAGTTGATTTGAAAGAAAAGATTTTTTGGTGAACAACCCCTTTGAGGTTTTATGTAAACAGGTAAAAACACAATTTTGATCAATTGGGGTGTTAAGACTCCCAACAATGGCTGGAGTGACCCGAGATGGACTCCCAGTGTAAATCTATGGGACAGTCTCACACACAGAGAGAAGTGCTCAGCCGTGGGCTTCTCTTTCTGCCCATTCTAGACTAAACTCCAAGAACCGGACTGATCAAAGTTTGTGACATCTCTCTATGATAAAATATTATAAAATAACAGCTACACCTTAACTTTTATAACCTATAAAATAAAACTCCAGCAGTAGTCCAATCCTGCACAATACACAATGTGATATCTGTAAGCTCTGTACCTACGGATTAAGGAGCCATACGGAACACTTTGCTGTTATATAAAACCCCCAACATGTTTCACCACAAATATCTGGCGTCTGCAGGGGAAATGGGGATAAGTGTATTTGATGGGTTAATAGTGTATTATATCTTGTGTCCTCCATTCATCTGTTATTGTGTTTGTCCACTATAGATACATCTGAGATATATAGACGGTCACTCCCTTACCTGTTCATTGATGATGGTGATGGGTTTGCGGTTGGGGGTGCGGGCTCGGGCCTTTCTCCGTAAAGCCGCTTGATTCTATTATACAGAAGAGGATCAGTGAGTACAGACATTGTGTAACACATTGCATTATCTATCTCTGATCTCCTGTTACATTCTGTATGGTGCTCCAGAGCTGTATTCATAATTCTGCTGTTTTTTTATTGTACACAAGCAGCGGAATTTGCGCCTCGTACACATTTATTATGTCTTTTAGACGGGTTTGAGCTTTGCTGTGAATTATACACCATGATATCTGTTCCCTGTACACGTTATAGGGCCGTGTTACCTTTAGTCTCAGCGTCATCCGTTGAGCGGCCAGGAGACCGGACAGGCTGATGGATTGTGCGGGTTTCTTTGTGTCGGCAGGTTTTGCAGATCCCTCGCTGGTGGCGGCTTTCACATTCGGGGCCCCTCTGGAGGTCTGGGCAGCTGCAGGCTGAAGGGACAGAAGCAGCGATAAATCCATCAGTAACATTTACAAAGTGATAAGTATGAGGTAAAGAAGGAGTTAACACGTCCAGCGATGCATCAGGGGATGGCGGAGAATAAGCTGCAGTCTAGAGATCAGTGTCAGGCAGCGGCGGCCAAGGCTGAGAACATCACAGGATGCAAAAGTATAAGAACATAGGGGACGTCTGTCAGTGTGCACCCCTGGGGTACACCATGGAGAAGGGGCAGATATTAGTATTTTGTGTGAGCCCCGCCGGGAAACAGGTGCAAACCAGGGCAGAAATCCGGAGAACGGGGAGATTCTGCAGCTCGTAGTAAATCCAGCGCACTGTATGGGGGCGACGTATAAGTACAGATCTCCCCCATAGTGTCACCTACAGGTCAGACCACACATGGTATATACTGTATACAACACCGGCACCTGTATATAACAAGGACACAGCTGACCTGCTCCATCTAGTCCCCCCTTATATTCTTTACTTTCTTATCATCTTAGGATATTATATATAATATATATATATATATATACCAGGCAGGTTACATTCTGTTACTGTAGATTTACCTACCACATCTGCTGGGAGTTGCCTCAAAGCATCTACTACTCTTTCAGTAAAGTAATATTTTCTCATGTTGCTTCTGATCTTTCCTCCAGTAACTTCTCATTGTGTCCTATTCTCGAGTTTTTTTTAATTACTAAAACCATTTACCTCCGGAACCTTATTTAGTCCTGTTTCCATCATCTCCCTCTCTTTCCCTTCTTCCTCCTGTAACATATATAAAGGTTTCCATGATCTCCCTCTCTTTCCCTTCTTCCTCCTGTAACATATATAAAGGTTTCCATCATCTCCCCCTTTCCCTTCTTCCTCCTGTAACATAAAGGTTTCCATCATCTCCTCCTTTCCCTTCTTCCTCCTGTAACATATATAAAGGTTTCCATCATCTCCTCCTTTCCCTTCTTCCTCCTGTAACATATATAAAGGTTTCCATCATGTCCCCCTTTCCCTTCTTCCTCCTGTAACATATATAAAGGTTTCCATGATCTCCCTCTCTTTCCCTTCTTCCTCCTGTAATATATATAAAGGTTTCCATCATGTCCCCCTTTCCCTTCTTTCTCCTGTAACAGACATATATATATATTTCCATCATATCCTCCCTTTCCCTTCTTCCTCCTGTAACATACTGTATATAAAGGTTTCCATCATGTCCCTCCTTTCCCTTCTTCCTCCTGTAACATATATAAAGGTTTCCATCATGTCCTCCCTTTCCCTTCTTCCTCCTGTAACATATATAAAGGTTTCCATCATGTCCCCCCTTTCCCTTCTTCCCCCTGTAACATATATAAAGGTTTCCATCATCTCCCTCTTTCCCTTCTTCCTCCTGTAACATATATAAAGGTTTCCATCATCTCCCTCTCTTTCCCTTCTTCCTCCTGTAACACATATAAAGGTTTCCATCATGTCCTCCTTTCCCTTCTTCCTCCTGTAACATATATAAAGGTTTCCATCATGTCCTCCTTTCCCTTCTTCCTCCTGTAACACATATAAAGGTTTCCATCATGTCCTCCTTTCCCTTCTTCCTCCTGTAACATAAAGGTTTCCATCATCTCCCTCCCTTTCCCTTCTTCCTCCTGTAACATATATAAAGGTTTCCATGATCTCCCTCTCTTTCCCTTCTTCCTCCTGTAACATATATAAAGGTTTCCATCATCTCCCCCTTTCCCTTCTTCCTCCTGTAACATAAAGGTTTCCATCATCTCCTCCTTTCCCTTCTTCCTCCTGTAACATATATAAAGGTTTCCATCATGTCCCCCTTTCCCTTCTTCCTCCTGTAACATATATAAAGGTTTCCATCATGTCCCTCCTTTCCCTTCTTCCTCCTGTAATATATATAAAGGTTTCCATCATGTCCTCCCTTTCCCTTCTTCCTCCTGTAACACACATATATATATATTTCCATCATGTCCCCCCTTTCCCTTCTTCCCCCTGTAACATATATAAAGGTTTCCATCATGTCCCTCCTTTCCCTTCTTCCTCCTGTAACATATATAAAGGTTTCCATGATCTCCCTCCCTTTCCCTTCTTCCTCCTGTAACATATATAAAGGTTTCCATCATGTCCTCCCTTTCCCTTCTTCCTCCTGTAACACACATATATATATATTTCCATCATGTCCTCCCTTTCCCTTCTTCCTCCTGTAACATATATAAAGGTTTCCATCATGTCCTCCCTTTCCCTTCTTCCTCCTGTAACATATATAAAGGTTTCCATCATGTCCTCCCTTTCCCTTCTTCCTCCTGTAACATATATAAAGGTTTCCATCATGTCCTCCTTTCCCTTCTTCCTCCTGTAACATATATAAAGGTTTCCATCATGTCCTCCCTTTCCCTTCTTCCTCCTGTAACATATATAAAGGTTTCCATCATGTCCCCCTTTCCCTTCTTCCTCCTGTAACATATATATATATATATATATATATATATATATATATATATTATATATATATATATATATATACACACACAAAGTTGTCGCTGTCATCATAAAAAACGTTTCCCCATCTCTCTGACACGTAAGACGTTTATACTGACAGATCGACTGAAGTAAGAATCCAAGATTACCGAGCGCATTGTCTCCTCCAGATGAAATGAATGAAGTCATTAAACCTTGTGATTAGTCAGAGACAATAAGTCATTGTGGGCGCAGGTAGCGGTGACCCGGCACATTACACCTGATAAGCTGAAGACTTATTGTTTTCCTTCTCAGATTCGGCTCCATGATAAGTTATTCTACAGACCGAGAAGACTGGATATTAGTGTTATCTTTGGTCTTAAAGGGGTTTACCAGTTCAGATCACTGCGCCTGTTCTGCCTGACACCTTCGGGGACACCTTTAAAGGGGTTATGCAGCACTACAAAAACATGGCCACTTTCCCCCTCTCTTGTCTCCAGGTCAGGTGCGGTTTGCAATTAAGCTCCATTTACTTCTATGGAACTGAGTTCCAAACCCCACCCAATCTGGAGACAAGAGAGGGGAAAAAGTGGCCATGTTTTTGTAGCGCTGGATAACCCCTTTAAACATGGTGCAGTTCATCAAGCCCGACTCTCCTTTGCCCCCATATGTGCTGGCAGAGAGTCAGGAGACCTCCATACACCTGAGGTGGTCAGCCAATCCCGTTACCATTGGCTTCTGCCATCTTATGTACGGACAGTCTGAGCAGCTGACCAAGAATATGAAAGATTCGCCTGCATCAGAGAAGTACCGGCCAAGATGATCCGGCCAGAGACCGGCCGTTCCGTGACCCGGCTGGGGTCACGGAACGGCCGGTCTCATACGTTGTGTGAACATAGCCTAATAGTGATATACACAGTAATAGTGATATACACAGTAATAGTAATAGTGATATGTACAGTAATAGTGATATACACAGTAATAGTGATATACACAGTAATAGTGATATACACAGTGATACACAGTAATAGCGATATACACAGTGTGGGAGGATTTGCTCGGTAGAGTGCAGGATTGCAGTGTGAACAGCAGTCAACAGGCTCAAACGAATAAGTCCAAGTACAGGCTTTGCCTGCGTTTATTATCCCATGCAAGAAAGCAAATAAACAGCCTTGGCTTAAGGCCCCGTTCCCACTGAGCAAAGCTAGCGGAATTCCGCGACGGAATTGTCCGCCGCGGAATGCCGTTAGCCTCCCGCTCATAATGGGAGTCTATGGGAGGCATGCGCTGCTGCTCTGTACGCGCTGAAGAATGAACATGTTCATTCTTCAGCGCGGACAGGGCAGGAGCGCGCGCCTCCCATAGAGTCCCATTATGAGCGGGAGGCTAACGGCATTCCGCGGCGGACAATTCTGTCGCGGAATTCCGCTAGCTTTGCTCAGTGGGAACGGAGCCTTAGGCAGAACACAAAATAAACTCTGCTTGTCCAGCACTAACTAAACAGAAGACGGCCCTGTCTATACGCTACGACTCGCTGCAGTCGCACGAACATAACAGATTATATACAGTCCAGTGTTTTACCTTGGTCAGGTATATGGCTTCTCCTGAGGCTGCAGCCTTCCAGCACTCTCAGCTGCCCCCGGCCTCCCTCTGTCCATGGCTCTGCAACACTATATGGAGCTGCTGATGATCCAGCCCGACCACCTGTGGCGTCTGATGCCAAACAATATCTGGAGTGGAGGAAGTGGAATGGACAGTCCCACTACCAAGCCTGCCATCCATCCCTGCCCCACTACCAAGCCTGCCATCCATCCCTGCCCCACTACCAAGCCTGCCATCCATTCCTGCCCCACTACCAAGCCTGCCATCCATTCCTGCCCCACTACCAAGCCTGCCATCCATTCCTGCCCCACTACCAAGCCTGCCATCCATCCCTGCCCCACTACCAAGCCTGCCATCCATCCCTGCCCCACTACCAAGCCTGCCATCCATTCCTGCCCCACTACCAAGCCTGCCATCCATCCCTGCCCCACTACCAAGCCTGCCATCCATTCCTGCCCCACTACCAAGCCTGCCATCCATCCCTGCCCCACTACCAAGCCTGCCATCCATTCCTAAAAACCAGGCCCAAACACACTTTATCAATACATCCCCAGCAACTACCTCTGCTGGAGATCACATCACATCCCTGGTTTTTCCATGTCTCAGATAGTGAGACATGAACTTCCCTCAGTCCTAGTAGGTGTAATAGCTGAACCCAGGTGAAACATAGCGACCATCCAGGATTAACCCCTTCAGTGTCTCACAACAGTAATAGTAATATATACAGTAATAGTGATACACAGTAATAGTAATATATACAGTAATAGTGATATACACAGTAATAGTGATATATACAGCAATAGTAATATATATAGTAATAGTGATATACACAGTAATAGAGATATACACAGTAATAGCGATATACACAGTAATAGTGATATATACAGTAATAGTGATATATACAGTAATAGTAATATATACAGTAATAGTGATATACACAGTAATAGTGATATATACAGTAATAGTAATAGTGATACACACAGTAATAGCGATATACACAGTAATAGTGATATACACAGTAATAGTAATATATACAGTAATAGCGATATATACAGTAATAGTGATATACACAGTAATAGTAATATATACAGTAATAGCGATATACACAGTAATAGTAATATACACAGTAATAGTGATATATACAGTAATAGTGATATATACAGTAATAGTGATATATACAGTAATAGCGATACACACAGTAATAGCGATATACACAGTAATAGTGATATACACAGTAATAGTAATATACACAGTAATAGTGATATATACAGTAATAGTGATATATACAGTAATAGCGATACACACAGTAATAGCGATATACACAGTAATAGTGATATACACAGTAATAGTAATATACACAGTAATAGTGATATATACAGTAATAGTGATATATACAGTAATAGCGATACACACAGTAATAGCGATATACACAGTAATAGTGATATATACAGTAATAGTGATATATACAGTAATAGTAATATATACAGTAATAGTGATATATACAGTAATAGTGATGTGATATATACAGTAATAGTGATATATACAGTAATAGTAATATATACAGTAATAGTGATACACACAGTAATAGCGATATACACAGTAATAGTGATATATACAGTAATAGTGATATGTACAGTAATAGTGATATATACAGTAATAGTGATATATACAGTAATAGCGATATGTACAGTAATAGTGATATACACAGTAATAGTAATATACACAGTAATAGTGATATATACAGTAATAGTGATATATACAGTAATAGTGATATATACAGTAATAGCGATACACACAGTAATAGCGATATACACAGTAATAGTGATATACACAGTAATAGTAATATACACAGTAATAGTGATATATACAGTAATAGTGATATATACAGTAATAGCGATACACACAGTAATAGCGATATACACAGTAATAGTGATATACACAGTAATAGTAATATACACAGTAATAGTGATATATACAGTAATAGTGATATATACAGTAATAGCGATACACACAGTAATAGCGATATACACAGTAATAGTGATATATACAGTAATAGTGATATATACAGTAATAGTGATATACACAGTAATAGTAATATATACAGTAATAGTGATATGTACAGTAATAGTGATATATACAGTAATAGTAATATATACAGTAATAGTGATGTGATATATACAGTAATAGTGATATATACAGTAATAGTGATATATACAGTAATAGTGATACACACAGTAATAGCGATATACACAGTAATAGTGATATATACAGTAATAGTGATATGTACAGTAATAGTGATATATACAGTAATAGCGATACACACAGTAATAGCGATATATACAGTAATAGTGATATACACAGTAATAGTGATATATACAGTAATAGTGATATGTACAGTAATAGTGATATACACAGTAATAGTGATATATACAGTAATAGTGATATGTACAGTAATAGTGATATACACAGTAATAGTGATATATACAGTAATAGTAATATATACAGTAATAGTAATATATACAGTAATAGTGATATATACAGTAATAGTAATATATACAGTAATAGTGATATACACAGTAATAGTGATATATACAGTAATAGTAATATAGTAATAGTGATATGTACAGTAATAGTGATATATACAGTAATAGTGATATATACAGTAATAGTGATATGTACAGTAATAGCGATATACACAGTAATAGTAATATACACAGTAATAGTGATATATACAGTAATAGTGATATGTACAGTAATAGTGATATATACAGTAATAGTAATATATACAGTAATAGTGATATACACAGTAATAGTGATACACACAGTAATAGCGATATACACAGTAATAGTGATATACACAGTAATAGTGATATATACAGTAATAGTAATATATACAGTAATAGTGATATATACAGTAATAGTGATATATACAGTAATAGTAATATATACAGTAATAGTGATATACACAGTAATAGTGATATATACAGTAATAGTGATATATACAGTAATAGTAATAGTGATACACACAGTAATAGCGATATACACAGTAATAGTGATATATACAGTAATAGTGATATATACAGTAATAGCGATATGTACAGTAATAGTGATATACACAGTAATAGTAATATACACAGTAATAGTGATATATACAGTAATAGTGATATATACAGTAATAGCGATACACACAGTAATAGCGATATATACAGTAATAGTGATATACACAGTAATAGTAATATACACAGTAATAGTGATATACACAGTAATAGTGATATATACAGTAATAGTGATACACACAGTTATAGTGATATACACAGTAATAGTGATATATACAGTAATAGTAATATATACAGTAATAGTGATATACACAGTAATAGTAATATATACAGTAATAGTAATATATACAGTAATAGTGATATACACAGTAATAGTAATATATACAGTAATAGTGATATATACAGTAATAGTAATATAGTAATAGTGATATATACAGTAATAGTGATATGTACAGTAATAGTGATATATACAGTAATAGTGATATGTACAGTAATAGTGATATATACAGTAATAGTGATATATACAGTAATAGTAATATAGTAATAGTGATATATACAGTAATAGTGATATGTACAGTAATAGTGATATATACAGTAATAGTGATATACACAGTAATAGTGATATACACAGTAATAGCGATATATACAGTAATAGTGATATACACAGTAATAGTGATACACACAGTAATAGTGATATACACAGTAATAGTAATATACATAGTAATATACACAGTAATAGTGATATATACAGTAATAGTGATATACACAGTAATAGTGATATATACAGTAATAGTAATATATACAGTAATAGTGATATATACAGTAATAGTGATATATACAGTAATAGTGATATACACAGTAATAGTGATATATACAGTAATAGCGATATACACAGTAATAGTGATATACATAGTAATATACACAGTAATAGTGATATATACAGTAATAGTGATATACACAGTAATAGCGATATACACAGTAATAGTGATATATACAGTAATAGTGATATATACAGTAATAGTAATATATACAGTAATAGTGATATATACAGTAATAGTAATATAGTAATAGTGATATATACAGTAATAGTGATATGTACAGTAATAGTGATATATACAGTAATAGTGATATATACAGTAATAGTAATATAGTAATAGTGATATATACAGTAATAGTGATATGTACAGTAATAGTGATATATACAGTAATAGTGATATATACAGTAATAGTAATATAGTAATAGTGATATATACAGTAATAGTGATATGTACAGTAATAGTGATATATACAGTAATAGTGATATACACAGTAATAGTGATATACACAGTAATAGCGATATATACAGTAATAGTGATATACACAGTAATAGTGATACACACAGTAATAGTGATATACACAGTAATAGTAATATACATAGTAATATACACAGTAATAGTGATATATACAGTAATAGTGATATACACAGTAATAGTGATATATACAGTAATAGTAATATATACAGTAATAGTGATATATACAGTAATAGTGATATACACAGTAATAGTGATATATATAGTAATATACACAGTAATAGTGATATACACAGTAATAGTGATATATACAGTAATAGCGATATACACAGTAATAGCGATATACACAGTAATAGTGATATATACAGTAATAGTGATATATACAGTAATAGTGATATACACAGTAATAGTGATATATATAGTAATATATACAGTAATAGTGATATACACAGTAATAGTGATATATACAGTAATAGTGATATACACAGTAATAGTGATATATAGTAATATATACAGTAATAGTGATATACACAGTAATAGTGATATACACAGTAATAGAGATATACACAGTAATAGCGATATACACAGTAATAGTGATATATACAGTAATAGTAATATATACAGTAATAGTGATATACACAGTAATAGTGATATATACAGTAATAGTGATACACACAGTAATAGTGATATACACAGTAATAGTAATATATATAGTAATAGTGATATATACAG
Source organism: Dendropsophus ebraccatus (assembly GCF_027789765.1). Taxonomy (NCBI): domain Eukaryota; kingdom Metazoa; phylum Chordata; class Amphibia; order Anura; family Hylidae; genus Dendropsophus; species Dendropsophus ebraccatus. The sequence continues at coordinate 123,267,165 of NC_091461.1, read as the reverse complement.
TAATAGTGATATATACAGTAATAGTGATATATACAGTAATAGTGATATATACAGTAATAGCGATATACACAGTAATAGTGATATATACAGTAATAGTAATAGTGATACATACAGTAATAGTGATATACACAGTAATAGTGATATACACAGTAATAGTAATATATACAGTAATAGTGATACACAGTAATAGTGATATATACAGTAATAGTGATATATACAGTAATAGTGATATATACAGTAATAGTGATATATACACAGTAATAGTGATATATACAGTAATAGTGATATATACAGTAATAGTGATATATACAGTAATAGTGATACACACAGTAATAGCGATATACACAGTAATAGTGATATATACAGTAATAGTGATATACACAGTAATAGTGATACACAGTAATAGTGATATATACAGTAATAGTGATATATACAGTAATAGTGATATATACAGTAATAGCGATATATACAGTAATAGTGATACACACAGTAATAGCGATATACACAGTAATAGTGATATATACAGTAATAGTGATATATACAGTAATAGCGATATATACAGTAATAGTGATACACACAGTAATAGCGATATACACAGTAATAGTGATATATACAGTAATAGTGATATATACAGTAATAGTAATATATACAGTAATAGTGATATACACAGTAATAGTGATATATACAGTAATAGTGATATACACAGTAATAGTGATATATACAGTAATAGTGATATACACAGTAATAGTGATATATACAGTAATGGTGATATACACAGTAATAGTGATATACACAGTAATAGTAATATACACAGTAATAGAGATATACACAGTAATAGTAATATACACAGTAATAGTGATATGTACAGTAATAGTGATATATACAGTAATAGTGATATACACAGTAATAGTGATATACACAGTAATAGTAATATACACAGTAATAGTGATATACACAGTAATAGTGATATACACAGTAATAGTAATATACACAGTAATAGTGATATACACAGTAATATTGATATATACAGTTATATTGAGTCTGTGATCTTACAGTTTTTAAAGCTGAGGGGTCACCATCCCGATTTGTTGCCCAGAAAGTTACACGTGACAGCTTCACGGCTCCGAGTCTTCTGCTGTCACCTGCGGCGTCCATTCTAGAGGATGTAAGTACAGAAGAGCCAGATCTGAGGTTATTCATCAACCCAAATAACCCAACGGAAAGGAAATACATTGATCCTACATAAAGCCCATAGAGTCCATTCCCATTGCTGCATCACTGCCTTATATCTCCTGTCTAGGGATGGTCCGAACGCTGGGCATCAGATTCCCGCTGTCTGCCTGCTCCGTGGAGCGGGTGGACACAGCGGGAGGACCGCCTGGAAAACTGGGATACAGCCTAAGTTACAAGAGATGTCACATTCTCAGCTTATACTTCAATCAAATTGCCTGAGCCATGAGGAGGCGACCCTACTGCTCCAGCTGGTAGGATGTCGGCTGCTAGACTAAAGGGGAACTCCTGCGGGAAAAAAATTTCCAGTCTTCCAGCACTTATCAGCTGCTATATGTCCTGCAGGAAGTAGTGTATGCTCTCCAGTCTTTCAGTACTTATCAGCTGCTGTGTGTCCTGCAGGAAGCGGACAGATTTCCCTAACGTGTGAAGGGGCCTTAAAGGGGTTGTTCAATAAATTTTTTTTCTTTAAAATCAACTGGTGCCAGAGATTTGCTATTTACTCTGATTTAAAAAAAATTTCCAGTCTTCCAGTACTTATCAGCTGCTGTATGTCCTGAAGGAAGTGGTGTATTCTCTCCAGTCTGACACAGTGCTCTCTGCTGCCACCTCTGTCCATGTCAGGAACTGTCCAGAGTAGCAGCAAATCCCCATAGAAAACCTCTCCTGCTCTGGACAGTTCCTGACATGGACAGAGGTGGCAGCAGAGAACATGGTATCCCACCACTGGCACCTGTCACCTGTGTAAAAGTTTCTCTCAGGTTAACCAGTGGGAGATGTAGTAGCTTATTCTCCCTTTTGGGTGTCTTTACTGTTTTATGTCTTCTATGCATGGCTGTAGAACCTAGGGTTAACTGTGGTATGTCAGGTGTTCATGTGCTGCTGACCTCTTACAGGTGCTCTCTTTTCTTATCTTATCCTATCTAGTCTCTCTCTTACCCACACTCAGCTCAACCACTCACAGGAGGGTTTAGATATGGCCCCTGGAGGAGGAGTTAACCTGTGGAGGAAGTGAGGGAGTTCAGAACAGTCTTCAGAGGGCAGATGTGTGAGAAGCTGGCTCTCAGAGAGACTTTCTTTATGGAAGCAATTACCACAGTTACGCAGTGCTAAGTTCACCTTAGAGGAGAGCAGCCACCTAGGATCACCCTAGCCGACGCCAGGAGCCCATCTAAAACGTGCAGGGCAGTATCCTGAGACAAAAGGACTGACCCCAGTAGGACAAAGCTACCAGAATAGGTCAACGTATCCTACTGCGCAGTGCAGGACGACTAGGTAATCTCAGATGTTTGCTACACCCAGATAACCAATGACTGGGGCTCGTGCTACCCACTTAGGACGGGTTCTACACAACTAGAGGGCAGAAGGCAGTCAGACTATATTCTAAAGGTGAGTACAAGTATAGTGTGTAATGTTCACCTGCAATGTTATCCAGTAAAGTGTCTATTTTTGTACTAAACCCAGGGGATTCTGTCTTATCTACCTGCACCCACACACACCACTGTCTACCTAGGGTTATTTTTCCCCTTTTCTGTGGGTGGCGGTACCGACATTCCGGGTGGGTCTACTACCACTCCAGGTTGCTGTGACAAGAGCCCAAGGGACCCACAACACTGCCGGACGTTACCGACCATTGGGGATAGCAAACCGGACGAAAACAGGTACCAGCATCACACCTGTGTACCACAGTACCGGCATAACAAATAACAACATCACAGCACTGGCCGAGTACCACAAGAGCACTGTGTCAGACTGGAGAGAAAACACCTCTTCCTGCAGGACATACAGCAGCTGATACATACTGGAAGATTTTTAAGCAGAAATAAATTACAAATCCCTGGCACCCTTATCATAAGAATATATCCCTGGAGACTGCTATGTACAAGATACAGGAAACTCTACAAATCACTCAAAACCATTCAAATATTCCATTCGTCTTATCACCCCCATTATAGTGACCCAGGATCCCCGATGCACCTGGATATATATATCCTATATATTATATATATATTATGTTACCCGGCTGTGGTGGCTGTGACTTGTGGCCCTTCCAGCATCCGATCCTGCAGGGACTGGCCCCTCCGCCTCCCGTATACTCCTCTAATACTCCTCGCCTCTGTTTACACACGTCTCCAACGCTCTGACTCGCTATCAATTACACCTGATTGTGACGACTTCATTCTGCCGCAGGTTCTGCAAACATAACAACATAACAGGCGAAGTCCGAGCACATAAAGAGCCGGCCTGATCGGAGCCTGACCCTGAGGGCCAACCACTAATGGGGTAACCCGCTGCTGGGAGCCGTCCAGATGCTTCAGCTCAGGCTTAGGACCTTCAATGGCTTCTTTATTATATGTTGGATGTGACTACTGTGACCTGATGCAGCTCTATAAGACGTTCCATCAGTCCTGCATTCCAGTTCTGCCTGGTTTTGTTACATTAAAGGGGAACTCCGGAGGGAAAAAAAATATTCTAATCAACTGGTGTCATACAAATTTGCAATTTACTTCTATTAAAACATCTCCAGTCTTCCGGTACTTATCAGCTGCTGTATGTCCTGCAGGAAATGGTGTATTCTCTCCAGTCCGACACAGTGCTCTCTGCTGCCACCTCTGTCCATGTCAGGAACTGTCCAGAGCAGCAGCAAATCCCCATAGAAAACCTCTCCTGATCTGGACAGTTCCTGACATAGACAGAGGTGGCAGCAGAGAGCACTGTGTCAGACTGGAGAGAATACACCACTTCCTGCAGGACATACAGCAGCGGATAAGTACTGGAAGACTGGAGAGAATACACCACTTCCTGCAGGGCTTACATTAGCTGATAAGTACTGGAAGACTGGAGAGAATACACCACTTCCTGCAGGGCATACATCAGCTGAATACACCACTTCCTACATTTCAGGTGCAGCCCAAGAACTGGACTGTTTTTCACACAGGGACTTCTCTTCTGTAACAACGGCCAATCACCGGACAGCACCTACTCCTCTCTGCTGTGCTATGACATAGTGTTGGAGAACGTCTATCAGAATGAACAGACTAGGACTCTGCTGGACAATAAGTACAAGGTCCATTATTATAGATGAATGGAGATTACATTCAGGAGGCAGCACTGTGCACATAGCAGAAAGAGTTTTCCAGAACTTTATGGAAAAGATAACATGGAAACCGTCATTTACCTTTCAGGCCCAGCATGGATCCTCTGGATCAGGAAGACAGGCTCAGGCTGCACACACACACAGACCAGGCTTTCCCCCCCTACCTAACACAGTCTAAGCCCCATCTCCATCCTGGTCTCTCTGTTGCTAGAGACAATTCCCCCTAGCAACAGGCAGTTTACCGGCAAGTGAGACACCTAGTGGGCAAGAGTTTAGGCTGACCTGCCCTAAGATATCCAACTGATCGCTCACTCAGTAAACAGCATCACATCCGCCCATGCACACACTCGCTGAGCGTCCATGTGTACTGAATGATCAGACTCCTTCCAGGTTTTGGCCCTAGTGTGTGTGTGTGTGTGTATATATATATATATATATATATATATATATATATATATACAGTGAGATTGTGGCCAGTGATGGGGGCAGAGACTAATCATAGATTATATGTATTACAGGGTGCAGTAACGCTGACAGCCAGCAGGTGGCAGACAGAGCCCTAGAATCCATCCCAGCATTCTGTGCAGTATAACATATAGTAAGCATAGTGGACCATATAAAAGCAAAGAACACAGTCAGTGGCGTAGCTAGGATTCTGATAAGTAACGTGTGACCCTGCAGCACGGTATAAAGTCCAGGGCTTATAAACTGAGAAAGAGACATTTTCTCTGGTAAGATATATTATAACATTTCTTATATTCCCTTGTAGTAATAGAAGTGTTCTCTTCCTGTTTGTTGGACGTGTCGGACACATTTAAGGTTGATTTGACTTCAGTCTACAGGTTTAAACTTCCCCAACTCCGGGGGCTCTGGGGGATATTCTGCTCCAAGTGCGATGAAACTCACACAGGCCCCTTCAGATGATGCCATCACATTAAAAAGAGCTTTTTTCCCTTTCAAATAAACTGGTGTCAGAAAGTTATACAGTTATATTTGTTAATTACTTCTATTTAAAAATCTCCAGTCTTCCAGTACTTATCAGCTGCTGTATGTCCTGCAGGAAGTGGTGTATTCTCTCCAGTGTGACACAGTGCTCTCTGCTGCCACCTCTGTCCATGTCAGGAACTGTCCATAGCATTTACCAAGGCAGCATCCATCTAATGTTTTACATGTATTTATTGGCTTAGGGTGTTGTGACAATCCAGCAAGTCCTGTGCACCTTACCACGTCCACCACCAGGGGGCACAACGATATGTAGGTTGTATCTATTGGCTTCTGTGATTCTGTATCCCGGGCCTCCACTGTCTGGGTTATTAATGTGTTAGTGTATGCAGTAATATAGAAGATTTATCTGTAATATGTTGGGATTTTACTGATTGTAGATGTAACTTTAGCAGTATATCCCACACTAGATTTTTTGTATTCATGGTATACCCCCTGTGGTGCTGGTGGTTTTCCCTCAGGTAAAATACCTGCTGAACCATCCCCGCTCCTGGAGACTAACAATTCCTTCCATACATTACCCTTTCTGTCTCCTTCCCTCAGTTCTCAGCTGCTGCTTTCTGTTAAAGACACAGAAATCTGTATGAGAGCTGTTCTCTCTGTCTCCCCCTGCCTCCCTTCTGAGACTGCTGATGTAAACAAGTCCCTGACCGTCTGTCTCTGCACTCTATAATGCACTGAAGATTAATCACAATGAGGTCACCACCAAGATTAACCCTCCCAGCATCACAGAGTGCAGAGACAGCCTGCCAGGGACACTTTACATCAGTTGTCTCAGAAGGGAGGGGGAGACAGAGAGAAAAGCTCACACACAGACTTTTGTGTCTTCAGCAGAACGCAGCAGCTGGGAACTGGGGAAGGGAGACTGAATAGATAATAACAAGTATGGAAGGAATTGTTAGTCTCCAGAAGGGGGGATGATTTAGGAATGCCCCTTTAAATAGTGAGTGCATCAATGGAGGGCCTGTTGTCTCCAATGGTGCAGCAGATCCCCCCAGAACCCAGTATAAGGACAATACATTCTGCGGTCCATACAGGGGGGTAACTACCGCTGTAGCAGCCATAGGCGATGTTATGGGGCCGGGTGACCCCGCTCCTGCAATACACTGGGCCCCCTGAGCCGTCCCAGATTCTGCAAATGTCCCTTTAACTGGAAACACTCCAGACCAGCGCCTGCAGTTATGACTACACTTGAAGGGTCAGTGGTCGGGGGGTAAAGGGAGGGGGCAATGAAAAGTTTGCTATGGGGTCCGGCCATTTCTAGCTACGCCCCTGGTGCGGAAAAAAGTTAAAATCATGTGAAGCCAAATAAATGCTGTGAATTACTTTGTGCCGGGGACCATAAAGCCTCAACGTCCATTAGGCGTCCGTTCTGTGAAGACAACGACGGCCTCCGATTCCTCTCTGAGGTTTCAGACCTATTATTGTTTTATAAGAAAGAAAATGTCAATACAGCAAGTCTGTGGTTGTGGATGAGAACGTCCGTCTGTCTCTCTGCCGCGGCTACTGAGAAACCTGAGCCGCGCTGAGAGATGGAACGTCTGGCGAGGATCCCGGCAATATGTGCTGGAGGGACCCCGACCCATGGCCAATCACAGGGAAATCCTGGCAAAGGGAAGAAAGAATAGAACAACCCCAAAACCCTGAGAAATGAGAAATTACAAAATAGATCCGTAACATTAGGAGGCTCCTAAAAATTCCCGTATCAAATCTATCACACAGGTGTTCATAGTGTTATATAATTAAAGGGGAACTCCGGTAAAAACATATATTTTAATCAACTGGTGTCAGGAAGTTATAGAGATTTGTAAATTGCTTCTATTTAAAACATCTCCATTTTTCCAGTACTTATCAGCTGCTGTATGTCCTGAAGGAAGTGGTGTATTCTCTCTGACACAGTGCTCTCTGCTGCCACCTCTGTCCATGTCAGGAACTGTCCAGAGCAGCAGCAAATCCCCATAGAAAACCTCTCCTGCTCCGGACAATTCCTGACATGGACAGAGGTGGCAGCAGAGATCACTGTGTCAGACTGGAGAAAATACACCACTTCCTGCAGGACATACAGCAGCTGATAAGTACTGGAAGACTGGAGATTTTTAAATAGAAGTAAATTACAAATCTATATAACTTTCTGAAACTAGCTTACTTGGAAGAAAAAAAAAAGAAAATCATCAGAGTTCCCCTTTAAGTAAAATCCCCTCAGACCTTGCAGCAGGAGGGCAGTTTGTGTGGCGCTGCCCGTCTCTCTATATCCATCAGGTTCTGACATCAGGATATAATGTTTATAGACAGCGATATCTGTATATTGACCTGTATTGCAGGATGATTATACACGAGGATCGGGTAACGTCCGCTGCTCTCTATCATTCGGCCGCCGTTACAGGTATCCAACCCAGTGATTTCCTGCAGGTAGGATGGACGTGTAAATCCACGGACACCCGATATACATCACAACATTGAGGGTGGAGAAAAAAGTGAGATCAGGTTCCTATTGAGACATGGGATGAATTATTAATTGTCCAGGAGCCGGGTCTCTTATGCGGAGCGGAGCGGAGCAGCGCAGGATATATTACAGTCCGAGCGCTGCAATATGCACAATATTCACTGCAAGTTTCTCCTCCTGATAAGTGTGTTATGGGAGGCTCCCGGGGCTCATGCACGCAAAGGTAAGTGGAGATTTCCTGCGCTACATTACTCAGCGTCTACTATGGGGCAAGACTTCTCGGGTTACTCTCCTCTCTACGAGCAGCGGACGTTCATTCAAGATTTAAAGTGGAAGCTGTAACCTGTAAGCAGAACTTCCTCGAAAGGCGTTGACGTAGACTTTCACACTCGGTTTTGCTGTTTTGTAGGGTTAAATTGTGTCCGGTCAAACAGCAGCTTAGATCTCAGCTTCCCAGATGACGGTGACTGTAACGGGGGGATAGGAGGCAGTGCTGGGAGATTAAAGGGGTATTTCACTCAAACATAAGGTTTGATATGCTGCTGCCCATGGTGAGACTAACAATTCCTTCCATACTTGTTATTATCTATTCAGCCTCCTTTCCCCAGTTCTCAGCTGCTGCTTTCTGCTGAAGACACAAAAATCTGTGTGAGCTTTTCTCTCTGTTTCCCCCCTCCTCACCCCTCCCTTCTGAGACAGCTGATGTAAACAAGTCCCTGGCTGGCTGTATCTGCAACATTGTATCTTCTTTGTAATGCTGGGAAGGTAATCACAGTAAGTTCATCAGCAACTTGACCTCAGAATAACCCACCCAGCATTACCAAAAAGCTACAAAGCTGCAGATACAGCCAGCCAGGGATTTGTTTACATCAGCCGTCTCAGAAGGGAGGGGGAGACAGAGAGAAAAGCTCACACACAGATTTTTGTGTCTTCGGCAGAAAGCAGCAGCTGAGAACTGGGGGAAGGAGACTGAATAGATATTAGCACGTATGGAAGGAATTGTTAGTCTCACCATGGGCAGCAACATATCAGAAGTTATGTCTGAGTGGAGTGCCCCTTTAACTGTAAGGTGATGGATGGAGTCATTGAGAAGATGAGTTATTTTATGGTCCTTGCATGAGTCTTGTCGGTGGTAACTCTGACTATTTTATGACTTTCTTGTACTCACAGGTGTAAAGTGCGGGGGTGTCCTCTCTGCCCCTATAGGACACCTGTCCAGCCCCAACTTCCCCAAGGTGTACCCTCCATACACGGAGTGCAGCTGGCTCATAGTGGTGTCAGAAGGGTCCACAGTTCAGCTCACCTTCCAGGAATTTAATCTAGAATTCCACGACACTTGTGACTACGACTACGTCAAGATCTACAATGGGGCGTCCCGGGATGAGGGGAATCTTCTTGGGACATTTTGCGGTTCCCAGTTGCCTCCAAACATTACATCGTCCTGGCACGTGTTGTCCGTCATCTTCCACTCAGACAAACACGTGGGCAGCAGCGGATTCTCAGCTACTTACAGGAAGGGTAAGTGCCCTGGGCAGATGCCCCCTGTCCTAACACTTCAATTTCTCTCTATATATTATAATATAATCCTGATATGTTGCAGTTCTCATTCTCACCACTGGGGCTAAAACTAAGCTGAGACTTCCTGTTGTGTCTGTGGTGATAAGAGGAGGCTGCAGTAAAGTGACCTGTACAGCATTGCAGCGTCATGTGACACAAGTAGATAGAGGAGACAATAACAGCTCCATGTGGTATGACCTCTTCACAGGTCACAGAGCGCGCTCAGTAATGTCTCACATTCATCTTGTGTGGTAACCACCATTTTACTGCGGTATATGTCACTATATAGTCCCAGCCTTATTGATCCCCTCATAGACATAAATGGCCGCGTTATTATAAACCTCCATCTGGTGTCACTTTGGACCTACGTTACCTTTAGAACTGCAGCAGTTGCCATAGATGTCATGCTATAATTTGTATATTGCCTCACGTGCACAGGATCAGTTCTCGCTGTTGATGCAGATTAGATGAAGGTCCTGAGATCTTCTGAACAGCCTATTCTACCTGATGTGGTGTCCCACTGTTAAGCGCCTTAGGCACATGTTGCAAAGTTCTCACTCCAGGATAAGTGGTGATGAAGGTAGTATTCTGTAGTTTCACCACTAGGTGTCAGTGTCCCTTATACACCTCTGTTCTTGGTTACACAGTTGAAATCAGGAATGGGTTAATGTTATTGATGTACCATGTGTTCAGTGCTGACCAATAGGAGGTGCTTTCTCTTCTTCTGTCTATTCTTGCTCTACACACACACACACACACGACCCAGTGGGAGGACTTAGTTCAGTGTAGTCTGGTTTAAGACACGTGTATGCAGATGCAGCTAAAGACACCAAGTTCTTTCAGTACTTCTACTCTATCTATTATGTGGTGCTAAACACTACAAAGGGAGAAGAATCTAGGACCATCCTAGCCCACGCCGTGCACCAGTCTAAAAAGTGCAGGGCAGTATCCTACTATACAAGAGGAACTAGCCTGGATAGGAGAAAGCTACCAAGGAAGGTCTACGTATCCTATCTCACAGTGCAGGTAACTGGGACACTCCCAGGAGCTTAGCTTCACCAAGATAACCACGGCTGGGGCTTGTAATACCTGATTAGGACGGGTCACTTGACACTGTAGGGCACAAGGTGGTCAGACTAAAGTCTATACACAGGTACAAGTGACTTCTCACTCTAAAGTATTTTCTAAAGTTCCAGCAGAGTACATTGCTACTTTGGGTTAGGACTCCCCCAACAAACTCTTCTCTATTCTACTCAACTCTACTTCCAACTCTTCAAGCACCGCTGCAACTACCTAAATACTCTACTTCTTCAAGCATCTCCTCAAGCACAACCAAGTAAAACACTAAAGTTAATGTGAAGATTCATCTACTCTGCTAAAATGTATTGTATTACCAAAAGACTGTACAGTAAAGCTGTTCTATTTTTCCATCACTGGGACTCAGTAATCTCTTCCTCCGCACCAGCACCTATACACACTAGCCGCACACCTTGGGTTATCCTTCTCTTTCTGTGGGTGGTGGTTCCGATAGTCCGGGTAGGTCAATTGCCAATCAGGACTAACGTGACAAGAGCCCAAGGGACCCATCACAGCCCGGCAGGTCACAGACCATTTCTGGGGAATACAGCCAGCCACAACACTAAGCAGGAACCAACATCCCACCTATGTGCTGGACTAGCACTGGCGTCACCACTATACCATCACTGGCTGAGCTGTACAGCAAGACTGATACCATCCATCAATCAGTAGTGCACCACCACACCTGATTCCAGAGACTCTGATGGTATACTGACGTGAAGGGGTGAACTTGGGCGGCCATAGTGTTTACTGTTCGATTGTCCATTAAAAGGTATTAGCGAGGGACCCACCTAGATCCATCTGACCGGCTCTATTTCTAAATAGAGATCTGGATCCATCTGACCGGCCATGTTTCTCCTGATAAATCTGGATCCATCTGACCGGCCATGTTTCTCCCCAGAGATCTGGATCCATCTGACCGGCCATGTTTCTCCCCAGAGATCTGGATCCATCTGATCGGCCAGGTTTCTCCCCAGGGATCTGGATCCATCTCACCGGCCAGGTTTCTCCCCAGAGATCTGGATCCATCTGATCGGCCATGTTTCTCCCCAGAGATCTGGATCCATCTCACTGGCCATTGTTCTCCCCAAAGATCTGGATCCATCTGACCGGCCATGTTTCTCCCCAGAGATCTGGATCCATCTCACCGGCCATTGTTCTCCCCAGAGATCTGGATCCATCTGACCAGCCATGTTTTTCCCCAGAGGTCTAGATCCATCTGATCGCCCAGGTTTCTCCCCAGAGATCTGGATCCATCTCACCGGCCATTGTTCTCCCCAGAGATCTGGATCCATCTGACCGGCCATGTTTCTCCTGATAAATCTGGATCCATCTGACCGGCCATGTTTCTCCCCAGAGATCTGGATCCATCTCACCGGCCATTGTTCTCCCCAGAGATCTGGATCCATCTCACCGGCCATTGTTCTCCCCAAAGATCTGGATCCATCTGACCGGCCATGTTTCTCCCCAGAGATCTGGATCCATCTCACCGGCCATTGTTCTCCCCAGAGATCTGGATCCATCTGACCAGCCATGTTTTTCCCCAGAGATCTAGATCCATCTGATCGCCCAGGTTTCTCCCCAGAGATCTGGATCCATCTCACCGGCCATTGTTCTCCCCAGAGATCTGGATCCATCTGACCGGCCATGTTTCTCCTGATAAATCTGGATCCATCTCACCGGCCAGGTTTCTCCCCAGAGATCTGGATCCATCTGACCGGCCATGTTTCTCCCCAGAGATCTGGATCCATCTCACCGGCCATGTTTCTCCCCAGAGATCTGGATCCATCTCACCGGCCATTGTTCTCCCCAGAGATCTGGATCCATCTCACCGGCCATTGTTCTCCCCAAAGATCTGGATCCATCTGACCGGCCATGTTTCTCCCCAGAGATCTGGATCCATCTCACCGGCCATTGTTCTCCCCAGAGATCTGGATCCATCTGACCAGCCATGTTTTTCCCCAGAGATCTAGATCCATCTGATCGCCCAGGTTTCTCCCCAGAGATCTGGATCCATCTCACCGGCCATTGTTCTCCCCAGAGATCTGGATCCATCTCACCGGCCATTGTTCTCCCCAAAGATCTGGATCCATCTGACCGGCCATGTTTCTCCCCAGAGATCTGGATCCATCTCACCGGCCATTGTTCTCCCCAGAGATCTGGATCCATCTGACTGGCCATTGTTCTCCCCAGAGATCTGGATCCATCTCACCGGCCATTGTTCTCCCCAGAGATCTGGATCCATCTCACCGGCCATTGTTCTCCCCAGAGATCTGGATCCATCTCACCGGCCATTGTTCTCCCCAGAGATCTGGATCCATCTCACCGGCCATTGTTCTCCCCAAAGATCTGGATCCATCTCACCGGCCATTGTTCTCCCCAGAGATCTGGATCCATCTCACCGGCCATGTTTTCCCCAGAGATCTGGATCCATCTCACCGGCCATGTTTTCCCACTGCTCAGTGATAGAACATTTTCCCTCTTTTGCCCGCTGGAGTCTCTCGCCTTTTGGTTTCCCTTAACCACAATGGTCCAGTAAAAGCGCAGGTATCTCTACTACAGTGGCCGTTCAGTGTATATGCGGCCTAAAAAATAGCAAGCTGCAGCAAACTGGTGGGTAACCTATGGTCACTATTAGTATATAGTCTCTGAACACAAATACAGCAAAGACTGTTGAGTCCAGCAGCAGGTATATAGATAATAGTGTCTGTGCACATTGATATATATGCCTATATGGCGGCAGATGGAGTCCCTATATGTTAGAGAATTGTGATTGTCTGAGGCTATAGAGGCCTTCCAGCTGAGGGAAGGACACAATGTAATATTTGTGCCCCTATATCATGGATGACATCAATAGCTTTGTGTTGTCCTGCAGATATCTGTGGCGGAGTCCTCACCAGCCTCTCGGGGGTAATTACCAGTCCAGATTACCCCGACAACTACCCCAACAATGCCGAGTGCCACTGGCTGATCAGCGCGGCTCCTCACTCCAGGATCCGTCTCGTCTTCACCGACTTCCAGCTGGAGAGCCAGGAGTGTAACTTTGATTATGTGGCCGTCTTTGATGGCTCCAGCCAAGAAGAAGGACAAGTCCAGCATTACTGCGGCACCACCAAGCCTCCCGACACCACGTCCTCCTCCAATAAGCTGCTGGTGGTCTTCAAATCTGACTTCAACATCGGAGGACGAGGTTTCAAAGCGTATTTCTCATCAGGTAGGGGCAGGTCATTACACCTTGATGGCTTCATCTCATATGAACATTGGCTTCACCTTAGGGCTGGGTGATTAATCAAATTCATTTAATTAATTTGCCCAGAATTTGAGAATCAGTTTGATTTTTTTTTGGAAATCGAAAATTGATTAAAAAAAAAAAAAAAAAAATTATGCGGGTGGCAGGGAGGCGATTTGGTGAGGCCTCCAGCTGCTGAAGCAGAGCCTGAAGAGGGGGAGCGCTTGTCTACTACATGGGAGGCAGAGAGGAGGCTTGTCTACTACATGGGGGCACAGAGGGGACTTGTCTACTACATGGGGGCACAGAGGGGACTTGTCTACTACATGGGGGCACAGAGGAGGCTTGTCTACTACATGGGGGCACAGAGGGGACTTGTCTACTACATGGGGGCACAGAGGGGACTTGTCTACTACATGGGGGCACAGAGGGGGCTTGTCTACTACATGGGGGCACAGAGGAGGCTTGTCTACTACATGGGGGCACAGAGGAGGGTTGTCTACTACATGGGGGCACATGGGGGGCTTGTCTACTACATGGGGGCACAGGGGGAGCTTGTCTACTACATGGGAGGCACAGAGGAGGGTTGTCTACTACATGGGGCCACAGAGGGGGCTTGTCTACTACATGGGGGCACAGAGAGGGCTTGTCTACTACATGGGGGCACAGAGGGGACTTGTCTACTACATGGGGGCACAGAGGGGACTTGTCTACTACATGTGGGCACAGAGGAGGCTTGTCTACTACATGGGGGCACAGAGGGGACTTGTCTACTACATGTGGGCACAGAGGAGGCTTGTCTACTACATGGGAGGCATAGAGAGGACTTGTCTACTACATGGGAGGCATAGAGAGGACTTGTCTACTACATGGGGGCACAGAGGGGGCTTGTCTACTACATGGGGGCACAGAGGGGACTTGTCTACTACATGTGGGCACAGAGGAGGCTTGTCTACTACATGGGAGGCATAGAGAGGACTTGTCTACTACATGGGAGGCACAGAGGAGGGTTGTCTACTACATGGGGGCACATAGGGGGCTTGTCTACTACATGGGGGCACAGAGGGGACTTGTCTACTACATGGGGGGCACAGGGGGAGCTTTTCTATTACATGGGGGGCACAGAGGGTGCTTGTCTACTACATAGGGGGCGCAGGGGGAGCTTGCCTACAACATCGGAGGCACAGAGAGGACTTGTCTACTACATGGGGGCACAGAGGGGACTTGTCTACTACATGGGGGCACAGAGGAGGCTTGTCTACTACATGGGGGCACAGAGGGGGCTTGTCTACTACATGGGGGCACAGGGGGAGCTTTTCTATTACATGGGGGGCACAGAGGGTGCTTGTCTACTACATAGGGGGCGCAGGGGGAGCTTGCCTACAACATCGGAGGCACAGAGAGGACTTGTCTACTACATGGGGGCACAGAGGGGACTTGTCTTCTATATGGGGGGCACATAGGGGGCTTGTCTACTACATGGGGGCACAGAGGGGGATTGTCTACTACATGGGGGCACAGAGGAAGCTTTTCTACTACATGGGGGGCACAGAGGGGGCTTATCTACTACATGGGGGCACAGGGGGAGCTTGTCTACTACATGGGGGCACAGAAGGGGCTTGTATACTACATGGGGGGCACAGGGGAGCACTGTTACAGTGGGAAGCAATACAGTTATCTCAAACGTCATTAAAATAGTGAAATATAATCTTATGTAGGCACACAGGTGACCCAGTCATTAAAATAGTATCTGAGGCTGCAAGGAGAAAAATGTTCTGTTTATTCAGCAAAAAGGAAAAAAATTAAGATTTAAATCGAGAATCGTCCAAAAAAATTTTTAAAATTGAGATTTTATTTTTAAGCCATATGGCCCAGCCCTGCTTCACCTAAAGAGGTGGTACAGGATGATATCAGTACGTCTCTAAATTCCCCCACAATTAGGTTTGTTCCTTTTAATCTATTAATCAATAATCAGCAATAATTTGTTACCTTGGCGTCTGTGGTGGTGATGGAAGAATATGGCGGTTTTATACCAATCTGTAACGCTTGTCTATTATCTGTCACTTAGTCGAGTGCCAGGATGTGTTCACGGGGGTGAAAGGCAACATCAGCAGCCCCCGATACCCGGACATGTACCCCAATAACATCATGTGTCAGTGGAACATACAGCTCCCTCTGGGATTTCGCATTAAGCTGTTTTTCCGGGACCTCGAGCTGGAAGAGATGAACACTCTGACGGACGAGTGCGATTACGATTACATGGCCGTGTATGACGGACAGAACACCGGCGACAAACTTCTGGGCAGATGGTGCGGAACGGACCTCCCGGCCCCCCTGGTCTCCACCAGGAACAATCTGCTGCTGGTGCTGGTGACGGACAGAGACACCGCCAACAAGGGCTTCTATGTCTCCTATATCGGAAGTAAGTCATGTGCTCGGACAGCGGTTATAGTGTAGATGGCGGCTCAGTGTATGATCATAGGGGGTCCGACCACCGAGAATGGAGTGCACAGTCTCCTGATACAAAAATGTGGTATCTTGTATCATTCTGAAAGTCTAGAACCTGCTAAGACTGTGAGTGGTCCCAGCAGTCAGAACCCCCCACCCCTATTCACTTAAAGAGGTTGTCCGGGCAAATTCTACTTTTCCTCTATCCACAAGATAGCGGACAAGAAAGAGATCACATGGGCTCTGACCTCCGACCCCCCCCAGCGATTTTCGTATCTGTCCACAGATTCTGCCAGTACGGCACATGACCTGCGGCTCTATTCATTCCTATGGAGGTGCCGGAAAGAGCCGCGTTAGAAGATCGCTCTACTCGCTGTACTCGGCTCCCTCCAGCAGTTCCATAGGAGTGAATGGAGCCTGTCCTTAGACTTCCAGCTGTTGCAAAACTACAATTCCCATCATGCCTGGACGGCCAAAGCTAAAGCCTTTCCTCTATACAATACACAGGATGTCTATACAATGCAGGGCAGGTCCTCCAGATCAGGACTTCTCCTTGGAGCCGCCCCATTACACTGAATAGGACCTTGCTGTTAGGGGTGGTGGTATTAAAAAAAAAAAAAAGACTGCCGGAGGGATCAGCTGATCCCCAATATGTATGAGAGTTCCCTTCTCCCCTGAGTGATTAGAGCAGCAGCTCCTCCATTCTCTCACTATGGGACTGTGTTAAATAGTTGAACCTGGTTAATTTCTGCACTTACATAGTGAGTGAATGGAGCAGAAAGCATGTGCAGGTAAAGAGAGGTGTACTCACCTCCCCCGCTCCCTCACTGCTGCCGTTCTGTCCAGCACTTGTCTCAGCCCTGACACAGTAAAGTGCCAATCACTGTCTGCGGAAGTGTCCTGCCTGACCAGTGATTGGATGAGGAGACACTTCTTTGTGCTGAGACCAGGAAGTGCTGTGCAGATCAGTGGCGGTGGGGGAGTGGGGAAGGCGAGTACACTTTTTTTTTACTTTTCCTTAGTGCTGCCTAAGGATAGCCTGTAAGAGCCTGGATAACTTTACAATCCGACCCCAATAAACATTTTACAAAACTTCTAATAGAGAATCCCCCCAGACAGACAGAGCGGAGGTGTGTGCCCCCCCTGTAGCCTCCTGCGCCGAGTTCAGACACAAAACCCGAGACACGGCAGAATGAGATGAAAGCTCCTAAATAGGGAAGCATAAAAGCCAAGGAAATGCAATTTGCCGTGATTTACAGGCCGTCTCCCGGGCGCAGGGTTCGCTTTCTCCAGGTCCGGCTGTAATGTGCTTCTTTGTATATAGGAAAAGCTTTTAATGGTTTTGTAATGTGGCGGCTATACGGAGCCCTGCTCATCTCTTATTGATTCCCTCCTCGCTGGAGAATCACCGCCTCAGCTTTATTGCTGCTACTTGCAGGAATGATGCAGCGATTCTGATTAACCCTCTCGGGGTTTATGGTCGTACAACTCATAAGACTTAAAGGAGTACTCTCAAGTCTCCCCATACTTATCAGCTGCTGTATGTCCTGCAGGAAGTGGTGTATTCTCTCCAGTGTGACACAGTGCTCTCTGCTGCCACCTCTGTCCATGTCAGGAACTGTCCAGAGCAGCAGCAAATCCCCATAGAAAACCTCTCCTGCTCTGGACAGTTCCTGACATGGACAGAGGTGGCAGCAGAGAGCACTGTGTCACACTGGAGAGAATACACCACTTCCTGCAGGACATACAGCAGCTGATAAGTACTAGAAAACTGGAGATTTTTAAATAGAAAGTAAATTACAGATCTGTATAACTCTCTGAAACCAGGTGATCTGAAAAGCAATAGATCAACTAGTTGCAAAAAGGATCCTGTACCGCAACCTGGATGGGTGTCCAACCCAACATCAGCTAAAAGGGTCACACTTAAGTGACTCTGTACCCACAATCTGACCCCCCCCCCCCCCCCCCCCAACCACTTGTACCTTAGGATAAAAAGCAGCTATCCGAGTTCTGTCCTGGGGTCCGTTCTGCAGGTGATGCAGCCCTGTGTCAATCTGGCGTGGCCTGTCTGTACCCTAGGCCTGCACCGCCCCTCCATCCCTCCTCATCATTAGGAATGCCCTGGGCCGGATTTCTCCCATTCATCACCTGTCTGAAGACTGCACATGTGCTGGATTGTGCAATGTTCAGACAGGTGATGAATAGGAGAAATCCGTCCCAGGGCATTCCTAATGATGAGGAGGGATGGAGGGGCGGTGCAGGCCTAGGGTACAGATATTCTAGGCCATGCCAGTTTGACCCAGGGCTGCAAGTTTAAAAGTTGCTTTTTAGGACAAAAACAACATCACCTGCCGAACGGACCCCAGGACAGAACTAGGAATAAAAGCAGCTATCCAAAGGTACAAGTGTGTGTGTGTGGGGGGGGTCAGATTGTGGGTACAGAGTCACTTTAAAAGCTTAGGATTCTTTTGGTCTCCACTTTGTTCTATTTCCTTCCCTGATGCACAGAAATAATATACATAGTGATGTCACAGGGATAACCCTCATAGTGATGTCATAGCATGAAGATAATACTCATAGTGATGTCACAGGGATAATACTCATAGTGATGTCACAGGGATAATACTCATAGTGATGTCATAGCATGGAGATAATACTCATAGTGATGTCACCCTTTTTTCTTTCCGTTTCTTAGTGGTTCCAATAAACGTTAGCTGCACCCGCACCGACTTCCACATCCAGATCCCCATCCAGTCTGTTCCTCAGCTGGAGAGAAGCCACATCTACCTGGGATCCCCGGCCTGTGCCGCACAGATATCCGGCAATAACTACAAGATATATGCCCGCTTTGATACATGTGGGACGGAACCTCAGGTAATAGACAGAGACAGGAAAAAGATAGCCCACCCCCCATAGTGGTCATTACAGACAGGGACAGATAGCCCCCCATAGTGGTCATTACAGACAGGGACAGATAGCCCCCCATAGTGGTCATTATATACAGGGACAGATAGCCCCCCATAGTGGTCATTACAGACAGGGACAGATAGCCCCCCATAGTGGTCATTACAGACAGGGACAGATAGCCCCCCATAGTGGTCATTATATACAGGGACAGATAGCCCCCCATAGTGGGCATTACAGACAGGGACAGATAGCCCCCCATAGTGGTCATTATATACAGGGACAGATAGCCCCCCATAGTGGTCATTACAGACAGGGACAGATAGCCCCCCATAGTGGTCATTACAGACAGGGACAGATAGCCCCCCATAGTGGTCATTACAGACAGGGACAGATAGCCCCCCATAGTGGTCATTATATACAGGGACAGATAGCCCCCCATAGTGGTCATTACAGACAGGGACAGATAGCCCCCCATAGTGGGCATTACAGACAGGGACAGATAGCCCCCCATAGTGGTCATTATATACAGGGACAGATAGCCCCCCATAGTGGTCATTACAGACAGGGACAGATAGCCCCCATAGTGGTCATTACAGACAGGGACAGATAGCCCCCCATAGTGGTCATTACAGACAGGGACAGATAGCCCCCCATAGTGGTCATTATATACAGGGACAGATAGCCCCCCATAGTGGTCATTACAGACAGGGACAGATAGCCCCCCATAGTGGGCATTATATACAGGGACAGATAGCCCCCCATAGTGGGCATTATATACAGGGACAGATAGCCCCCCATAGTGGGCATTACAGACAGGGACAGATAGCCCACCCCCATAGTGGTCATTATATACAGGGACAGATAGCACCCCCCCCCCCCATAGTGGTCATTACAGACAGGGACAGATAGCCCCCCATAGTGGTCATTATATACAGGGACAGATAGCCCCCCATAGTGGTCATTACAGACAGGGACAGATAGCCCCCCATAGTGGTCATTACAGACAGGGACAGATAGCCCCCCATAGTGGGCATTATATACAGGGACAGATAGCCCCCCATAGTGGTCATTATATACAGGGACAGATAGCCCCCCATAGTGGGCATTACAGACAGGGACAGATAGCCCACCCCCATAGTGGGCATTATATACAGGGACAGATAGCCCCCCCATAGTGGTCATTACATACCGGGACAGATAGCCCCCCATAGTGGGCATTATATACAGGGACAGATAGCCCCCCATAGTGGGCATTATATACAGGGACAGATAGCCCCCCATAGTGGTCATTATATACAGGGACAGATAGCCCCCCCATAGTGGTCATTACAGACAGGGACAGATAGCCCCCCATAGTGGGCATTATATACAGGGACAGATAGCCCCCCATAGTGGGCATTATATACAGGGACAGATAGCCCCCCATAGTGGTCTAGCTTTTCAGGAAACCATCACTGTTTTCTGACTGTAAAACATCTTCAGACTTTGTGAGCGCCATAATGCTGGGGGAGGGGGGAGCGGCCCTTTGTGGCCGGAGGTAAAAGAGTGATTGACAGGGCTGGGAGCCAAGGCTTCCCGCCCTGTCAAACACAACGCCACATTTAGCACATACAGTTAAAGGGCCGGCGTCAGCAACCAGCAGCCCTTGTCTGAGCGCTGGCCCCGGCTGCATCCTATGGGGCATCTGTTCCAGAATTCTTGGCAATTGTAATATCCGGGCCTATTATCCTGCACAGAAACCTTCCCCGCTAGAACCTATGGTTCAGGAAAACTATCCGGACAGATTTCCCTAACGTGGGAAGGGGGCCTTAAAGGGGCTGTTCACTAAATTTTTTTTCTTTAAAATCAACTGGTGCCAGAGATTTGCTATTTACTCTGATTAAAAAAAAATCTCCAGTCTTCCAGTACTTATCAGCTGCTGTATGTCCTGCAGGAAGTGGTGTATTCTCTCCAGTCTGACACAGTGCTCTCTGCTGCCACCTCTGTCCATGTCAGGAACTGTCCAGAGCAGCAGCAAATCCCCATAGAAAACCTCTCCTGCTCTGGACAGTTCCTGACATGGACAGAGGTGGCAGCAGAGAGCACTGTGTCAGACTGGAGAGAATATACCACTTCCTGCAGGACATACAGCAGCTGATAAGTACTGTAAGACTGGCGATTTTTTTTTATTTTTTTATATAGAAATAATTTCTCTGACACCAGTTGATTTGAAAGAAAACATTTTTTGGTGAACAATCCCTTTAAACAGCAGAATCTTCCACCGCCTCAGCGTCCCTTTTATAAGTTGTCGTTACTTGTGCTGGAAGATGGCGTCCAGGACCGTGACCGCACGTCCTCACTGTCTGTTCCATTTGCAGAAAAGGAATAACACCTCGGTGATAGTGAGCGTGCTTCATGTGGACTTCTCTCTGGGGGGCCGGGAGAACGTCCAGGAGTACGAGGTGCAGTGTGAGCCCAAGAGGAAGGAAGCCTCAGTGCGCATCTTATCCGGCTCCGACCCGGCGCAGATTAACGGACAGGCAGAGAACGTCGGACAATCCCACATCCCAGAGGCTGAAGCTTCGGAGAGCAGCGACCGTGGCCAGGACAGCAGCGACGTGGTGTTCATCAGCATCTGTATACTGGCCGGGGTCCTCATGGTTATCGCAGTGGTGGGACTGGTGTTACTGTAACCCCGCTCTGTATCCAATATGGCCGCCATGACAGTCACTACAACCCAACGGGAAGGGTAATAGGCAGAATGGTCGCCCAGTGGCTCCCAACCAGTCCACAACGCAGCAACAAAACCAATAGGGGAACATGTCAGCCATGTTATAGCACTGGATAGGAATTAGAGGGCACTTCCATTACCACGAATGGCATCAGCCGTAACCAGAACAGAAGTGTAATCCAAAAGATAGGCAAACCGCCTGACCATCATCCCGCCACAATGAAGACGCGGAGGGGTCCTGGTTGGGAATCACTGGTCTGGGCATTTACTACATGAACGGACAGAAGAGAAGATACAAGAACTCTTCCTGGGCTGCTGATATATATATATATATATATATATATATAGGTGACAATCTATATCCATACGTGCCTGTTTTATAACCACCACCTCATACCCGTCACATACAGCCGCTTGCCAAAAGGGCACAAATACATTACTGTGATAATAAAAGTAACTCCGAAGGCAAAAACCCATAATAAAGGATGATTATTGTACATCGGGTGTATATAGTCAATGTTTTCCAGATTTTATATATATATATATATATATATATATATATATATATATATAAAGATTTTTAAATAGAAATAATTTACAAATCTATATAAAAAACTTTAAAAGAAAAAGATTTTCACCCGAGTACCCCTTTTCCTATCTATCTTATATGTTGCTTTATTAGCCTCTCTGTCTTGAACCCCCCAAATTAATCATTGCTCATTGCTTTGGGGGGTGGGAAGGTATCAGAGAACAGGGATCCCAATCATTTTTAAATGATAATCATCCTGCATAATAGGGCCCTTGGTCTGATCTCTGAATTAGGGGTCATTCACACGATCTCTGCATCTGTCCGTACACGGCCGGTGTCCTGCAGACTAGATCTGGGGGCTCCCCGCATTGTGATTAATTATGACCCCTAACGTTTAGGTTTGTGTCACTAACCTCTGATGCTGCTGCAGCATATGCGGTGAAACACGTCGGGGGACACTATTGGGGCGTTTACATGAAATGTGCAGAACGTCCATCTATTACACTTTATTTATATAAAAAAAACATTAAAACACTTTGCTTTTTACGCATCTGCTCCGCGTCCCTGATGGCCAAATAATGGAACAAACATTTTACTCTATTTATTTATTTTTTGTAAAAAAATAAATATATGGCGATATCGCAGTCTATGAAGAAGACGCATCAGTGCGGCTCTGCTCTCGGCTCTCTCAGAGGTAATAGAGATCACACGTCTCCTCCATATTAAGTCCCCATATCTGCAAGCCGCTCCCCCATATCTGCAAGCCGCTCCCCCATATCTGCAAGCCGCTCCCCCATATCCGCAGGCCGTCTCGTCCCCCCATATCCACAGAGCGTCTTCCATATCTGCCGGCTGTCTCATCTCCCCATATCCGCAGGACATCTCATCTCCCCATATCCGCAGGACATCTCATCTCCCCATAGCTGCAGGGCGTCTCCCTATATCTGCAGGCCACCACCCCATAGGCCGTCTCATCTCCCCATATCCGCAGGACATCTCATCTCCCCATAGCCGCAGGGCGTCTCCCTATATCTGCAGGCCACCACCCCATAGGCCGTCTCATCTCCTGATATCCGCAGGACATCTCATCTCCCCATAGCCGCAGGCCGTCACTTCTTATGGCTCCGCACCAGCTGGTTGACAGGTAAGTGTCCATGTTTTACTTGCGCCCGGATCTCCGGTTTATGCTTCAGGGCGAACACCAGAGTCCGGATCGTTCTTCTATAATGAACATTGATGAGTCGGGAACTTTGGTGGAAAACTTCCCGTTCGATGCATTCAGCCAAAGTGTCAGCGGCCTGAGGGAGGAGGAGGAGGAGGAGGAGAGCAGAGACATCACCCGGTCACATCACTCATCAGCTCAGGCAGAATAGTCACATGTACGTTACTGTCTCTGGGAAGGAGGTGTATATATATATATATATACATATATATACACACACACACTTTTCTGGTGTGAAGGAGACTTTAAAAGGGTATTCCGCTCAGGTAAAATACACGCTGAATCCTCCCACCTCCTGAAGACTACTAATTCCTTCCATACTTGTTATTATCTATTCAGTCTCCTTCCCTTAGTTCTCAGCTGCTGCTTTCTGCTGAAGACACAAAAATCTGTGTGTGAGCTTTTTTCTCTGTCTCCCCCTCCTCCCCCCTCCCTTCTGAGAAAGCTGATGTAACAAGTCCCTGGCTGGCTGTATCTGCAACATTGTAGCTTCTTTGTAATGCTGGAAGGGTTATTCTGAGGTCAAGCTGCTGAGAAACTCACTGTGATTAACCCTCCCAGCATTGCAGAGAAGCTACAATGTTGCAGATACAGCCAGCCATCTCAAAAGGGAGGGGGAGACAGAGAGAAAAGCTCACACACAGATTTTTGTGTCTTCAGCAGAAAGCAGCAGCTGAGAACTGGGGGAAGGAGACTGAATTGTGGAAGGAACTGTTAGTCTCCAGGAGGGCAGAGGATTCAGCATGTATTTTACCTGAGTGGAATCCCCCTTTAACGTGTGCAGCACCGCATACATTTATGTGCCAACAGCCGGCAGAGTGACAGACAGCAGTGATTACAATAATGTCCGCTATTAAACCCTTAAAGGCAGCAATCTATGCTAATAGCAGCACCTAAAGTGTACCTGTCCTGAGTGGGTGCTTCTAGATTATCTAAAGGGGCCCACAGGTATCTAACCTGCTGTTCTGCAGCATCTGGGGGGCGGCAGCTTGGCCCCTGGACCCCTCTCACCTCTTTGTCCAGGGCCTCCCCCAGCATCCTCCTGGCGTTGCTGCGCAGTTTCTCGGTTGCAGCATCGCTCCGCACCTCGATGTTCGGCTTACAGCGCTTCTCTTCTATAAATCTCTCCCACTGGCCGTGCACGTCTTTAGCGAGTTCGGACACTTCCTGGTCGCTGTGTATCTGCAGCTTCTGCACGGCCTCCCCTGTAAGTGCAGCGCACATCGTCAGCCCTGACTGGAATCTCTGGGGTAGAAAATACATGACCTCTTGTTTCCACAAACAGCGCCCCCACCGTGTCCGCAGGTTGTGTGCGGTACTGCAGCTCAGCACCAGTCACTTGGATAGAACTGAACTGCTAAGACTGGACACAAGCTGGAGACGTGTTCTGACATATACCATGGCGGGCCCAGAATTATCATCTACATTTAGTGGGATCCACCCATGATCTGTGCCCACACAACAGACACGAGTCCAGTGTAGTCACCAGTACACTATGCTCAGCGGGTCTATTGGGAGTAGTCACAGTATACACATATTCTAAGTAATAGTATAAGTGATGGGATGAACCCTTAAAGGGGTTGTCCGTGGCTGCTATCTTCCAGTAACAGCGCCTCTCCTCTCCTTAGGTTGGGTGCGGTATAGCAGCTCATTTACTTAGATGTGAAGGGCAGTGAGTTGTAATACCGCACACAGACAGAGGACGGGGTGGCACTGGTTTTGCCCCTTTAAATCACAAATCTGAGGGACCTTTTACCAATTTTAGTGGATCGTATGATTTCTTCCGATGGGATCTTCTTCTTTAGTTGTGACAAAGTGTCGATCAGGTTCTGTGAGGTTTGGTTGGGCAACTCCAGAATGCATCGCCATCGCTTTATATCCTCCACAACCACAACTCTCTGTATGAGGAACAAAGACAGAGAGGATGGGGGGAGAGGACGGGGGGGAGAGGACGGGGGGGAGAGGACGGGGGGGAGAGGACGGGGGGGAGAGGACGGGGGGGGAGAGGACGGGGGGGGAGAGGACGGGGGGGGAGAGGACGGGGGGGGAGAGGACGGGGGGGAGAGGACGGGGGGGGAGAGGACGGGGGGGGAGAGGACGGAGAGAGATGGGGGGAGAGGACGGGATGGGGGGAGAAGACGGGATGGGGGGAGAAGACGGGATGGGGGGAGAAGACGGGATGGGGGGAGAAGACGGGATGGGGGGAGAAGACGGGATGGGGGGAGAAGACGGGATGGGGGGAGAAGACGGGATGGGGGGAGAAGACGGGATGGGGGGAGAAGACGGGATGGGGGGAGAAGACGGGATGGGGGGAGAAGACGGGATGGGGGGAGAAGACGGGATGGGGGGAGAAGACGGGATGGGGGGAGAAGACGGGATGGGGGGAGAAGACGGGATGGGGGGAGAAGACGGGATGGGGGGAGAAGCCGGGATGGGGGGAGAAGCCGGGATGGGGGGAGAAGACGGGATGGGGGGAGAAGACGGGATGGGGGGAGAAGACGGGATGGGGGGAGAAGACGGGATGGGGGGAGAAGACGGGATGGGGGGAGAAGACGGGATGGGGGGAGAAGACGGGATGGGGGGAGAGGACGGGATGGGGGGAGAGGACGGGATGGGGGGAGAGGACGGGATGGGGGAGAGGACGGGATGGGGGAGAGGACGGGATGGGGGAGAGGACGGGATGGGGGAGAGGACGGGATGGGGGAGAGGACGGGGGGGGGCAGAGGATGGGGGGGGCAGAGGATGGGGGGGGGAGAGGATGGGGGGGAGAGGATGGGGGAGAGAGGACGGGATGGGGGAGAGGATGGGGGGAGAGGACGGAGAGAGATGGGGGGGAGACGACGGGATGGGGGGGGAGAGGACGGGATGGGGGAGAAGACGGGATGGGGGGGAGAGGACGGGATGGGGGAGAAGACGGGATGGGGGAGATGGGGGGGGAGATGGGGGGGGGAGAGGACGGAGAGAGATGGGGGGGAGAGGATGGGGGAGAGGACGGGATGGGGGAGGAGGATGGAGGAAAGAGGACGGGGGGGGGGGGAGAGGATGAAGAGAACGGGGGAAGAGGATACGGAGGAGAGGACACGGGATAGAGAGAAGATGGGAGGGGGGAAGCTATGGTATATATCAGGATTGCAGCACCAATGTATCACAATATAGATATACTATGTTACCTGGGGAACTACTAGTCCCAGCATGTCACCTGGTATATAACTACAAGTCCCAGCATGTCACCTGGTAAATAACTACAAGTCCCAGCATGTCACCTGGTAAATAACTACAAGTCCCAGCATGTCACCTGGTATATAACTACAAGTCCCAGCATGTCACCTGGTATATAACTACAAGTCCCAGCATGTCACCTGGTATATAACTACAAGTCCCAGCATGTCACCTGGTATATAACTACAAGTCCCAGCATGTCACCTGGTGTATAACTACAAGTCCCAGCATGTCACCTGGTATATAACTACAAGTCCCAGCATGTCACCTGGTGTATAACTACAAGTCCCAGCTTCCTTTGGCTGTGACCTGAGTGTTGTGGCACTACAAGTCCCAGCATTCCCCGCCTGGCTCTGGTCTCAGCTCACCTTCAGGGAGTGCAGAGTGGCCTGGCCCTTGGCAGCGCTCCGTTTCTCTGCGTTTTCTTGAGGCTGCGGTTTAGGGTTTCTGATGACGAACCTGTCCATACCGGAGCCCTCTCCCCTCTTCCGTACACAGCTCCGTACGGTCACTACTGTTCCGTACAACGCCACGTCGCGCAGCGATGACGTACAAGTCCCGGATTCCCATTCCGTACAACATCTCGTCGCGTAGTGATGACGTAATTGTCCACCCCAGGACTCCTCTTCCGTACACAGCTCCGTACGCCTTCCTAACATTCCGTACAACACTACGTCGCGCAGTAATGACGTCTGATAACGTAGCTGTGGGCGGGGACAGGGACGTCCTACTCCGGATGTTGACTCCAGAGATCTGTAGCTGAGAGGAGTAAGATGGCGGCCGCTCGGGTCTTCTGCGCTCTCGCCCTGTTGCTGGGCTGCTCTCTGGGGGTTCTGGGGTCTCTGGACTCGGCGCTGGGGGACAGCTCGTCCTGCCACCATGTGTGTGAGGGCACCTACCCCCTGCACACCTACCCGGAGGTGAGTGGCCACGCCCCGTCCTGGGCACTGAGGGCTGTATTGTTCTCTGTTATCAGCCGCTCCACTGCTAAACTACAACTCCCAGCATGCCCGGCAGACTCCTATAATCTTAAGTAACTGTCCCAGTCTGCTGAACTACAACTCCCAGCATGCCCTGACACCTGTAAGCTTTCAGTGCATGATGGGAGTTGGTGTTTTGCAGCAGCTGGAAAGTGTTTACTTGGAGTGTATAGGGCAGGGGTCCCCAAACTTTTTACACAGGGGGCCAGTTCATGGTCCCCAGAGCGGTGGAGGGCCGGACTATATGCCGCTGCTATATACTGATCATCTGTCTCTGGTCCAGGGAAGGAGCATTGGGGGTGACGTAGTTCTACCACAGCCACACAGGAGCATGCTGGGAGTTGTAGTTCTACCACAGCCACACAGGAGCATGCTGGGAGTTGTAGTTCTACCTCAGCCACACAGGAGCATGCTGGGAGTTGTAGTTCTACCACAGCCACACGGGAGCATGCTGGGAGTTGTAGTTCTACCACAGCCACACAGGATCATGCTGGGAGTTGTAGTTCTACCACAGCCACACAGGAGCATGCTGGGAGTTGTAGTTCTACCACAGCCACACAGGAGCATGCTGGGAGTTGTAGTTCTGCCTCAGCCACACAGGAGCATGCTGGGAGTTGTAGTTTTACCACAGCCACACAGGAGCATGCTGGGAGTTGTAGTTCTACCTCAGCCACACAGGAGCATGCTGGGAGTTGTAGTTTTACCACAGCCACACAGGAGCATGCTGGGAGTTGTAGTTCTACCTCAGCCACACATGGGCACTCACTCAGACACACATACATATACTCACCCACACAGCAGCAGCAGTGGAGGATGACACTGTCTTTGCCCATAAGGAGAAGGTGGAGGATCATCCTGTTCATCTGTCTCTGGTCAAGGGGGCAGCAGGATGATGCCAGCCATGCTGTCTCCATTAGGAGGGGGTGGGGTTGGGGCAGTTGTTGGCTGGGAGATGCTGTGGGGGCAGGGGATGGTGCCAGGCTACAGTGTCTGGGGAGAGGAGGCTTCCCACTTCTGTCTCTCAGCAAGGCTGCTGCGCAGAGCCGAGGGCCGCATGTATGGCCTCAGGGGGCTGCACGTAGTTTGGGGACCCCTGGTATAGGGTGTACTCTGCTGCAGGTTCATTGCTGGAGCATGATGGGAGTTGTAGTTCTGCCACAGGTTGCAGTAAGACTTTGGAGGATTTGCCGTTCAGGATGGCAGTAAAGCTGGATGTTATCGGGCTGTGGTCGCAGGGTGTATATACCCTGACATGTGACAGTGTATATCCTAAACAGATCCAGATACCCTGAGGGGCTGACGGGATGTTATACACAGTAATGTAACCATCAGAGCTGGACATGTGTGAACAGAGTCTTATTATATCATGGGATGGATACAGCGTACAGACCCGGACGTTTCTGCGGACTGACCGGCCCCGTACATTGTCTGTCAGGAGTGGAGACCCTCCGACCATAGTTGTGGCTCTCCAGGCATGATGGGAGTTGTAGTTGTGTAACAGTCGGAGGGTGGCAGGGGCCCCAGGCGATGACGTTCAATGGAGGCGAAACCCCTTTATAGAGAACCTGTAGTCTCCACAATACAATGAGATGTTAGGATCATGGAGTCGCAGCGGACGCCCTGATTATACAACATTATACAGGGGAGCCGTGGTCGGGGAGGTGGAGCCGTGGTCGGGGCGGGTAGGCGGGGAGCTGTGCTTGGGGCAGGGAGCCGTGGTCGGGGCGGGTAGGCGGGGAGCTGTGCTTGGGGCAGGGAGCCGTGGTCGGGGCGGGTAGGCGGGGAGCTGTGCTTGGGGCAGGGAGCCGTGGTCGGGGCGGGTAGGCGGGGAGCTGTGCTTGGGGCAGGGAGCCGTGGTCGGGGCGGGTAGGCGGGGAGCTGTGCTTGGGACGGGGAGCCGTGGTCGGGGTGGGCAGGCGGGGAGCTGTGCTTGGGGCGGGGAGCTGTGGTCGGGGCGGGTAGGCGGGGAGCTGTAGTTCTCCACAGGTTGGAGATCGCTTCCATAGAACATTCCGTTGATCTAAGGGTCAGTAAACCGTCTCTCTCTTGTCTGGTGTCCAGGAGGAGGAGCTCTTCGCCTGTCACAGAGGATGTCGCCTTTTTTCCATTTGTCAGTTTGCTGAGGAAGGAGACCTGAACAAGACCAAGACCGAATGTGAATCAGGTAACGAAGATGACTCCGTGTTGTCAGCGCTCCCCCACTATACCCTATGGGGGGGGGCTCCCCCACTATACCCTATGGGGGGGGGCTCCCCCACTATACCCTATTCATTGTCTACATACTACACGTGTGCTCAGCCGAGTGTTCATGTGCTGTGCATGGGAAGAGGTGGGGTAGGGGTCGGGCACTTCTAAAATCTATTGAGAAGAAGGAGACCCCATCCACACTAAATGGTTGGTGGGTTCATCCATAGCGTATCTGATGTGTAGGGACAATTTAAGGGCCTTCTCTAGAATTAGGAAAAAGCACAGCTTCTTGCAGAAACAGCGCCACCCCTGTCCTCAGGTTGTAGGTGGCATTACACGTAGAACTGAGTTCAGAGCCCCCATACCCAGCCTGAGGGCAGGAGAGGCGCTGTTTGTGGAAGAAAGCGACCATGTTTTTCCAAGCTTGGACAACCCCTTCAGGTTCCTATGATGATAAAGATGAGTTCCCAGTTTCTGCCAGAAAGTCTAGGTGTCTTAGGACAGGAAGATGTCTCGCCGCCCTCATTGTCTATCTATGGCCCAGATAAAGTATTTCCCATAAAGTGACCGGGGTCGCGGCTCTAGTGACCCGTATAAATATTTAGCGGCAGCGGCCTGTGTGGCGCTGTGTAGAATCCATTACGTCCGCTCCTGCGTCTCGTCTGCCGGATAAGAATAAACAATTTGTATTATAAAATCTCTGCCGCCTCCTCGTCTCCCGCCACCTCGCCCGCGCTCTTACTCACAGTTCTCTGTTTTTTCTCTTCTGCAGCTTGCAGTGAAGCTTATCCTCAGTCCAGCGAGCAGTACGCCTGTATCCTGGGCTGTCACAGCCAGATGCCGTTCGCAGAGAAGCGACAAGAAGAGGTGAGTACGATATCACCGCCACTCTGCCTGTACACAGGGTGGGAGCTGCATGGACGGGAGCGTGGACGTTCTCTGAGCCTGAGCCTGAGCGTGCAGCATTTGGTTAGTGGTGGCTGCAGAAGTTGGATGCTGCCCTAATGGGCTAAATCATGCAGATTATCGCTCCTTGTAATAGAGAAAACGTTCAGTCAGTGACATCGATCATCAGCTGATCAGGTCTTTAGGTCCGGACCTACAAACTTTAGCTGACGATGGCTAACGATTGAATAAACTGACATACATCACCTCTCCGAGCTCCCGGACACAGTGCCGGGGTCTAAAGCCGAGAACAGGAGAAGACGGGGAACGTGGAGAGGTGATG
Organism: Dendropsophus ebraccatus; assembly: GCF_027789765.1. Taxonomy (NCBI): domain Eukaryota; kingdom Metazoa; phylum Chordata; class Amphibia; order Anura; family Hylidae; genus Dendropsophus; species Dendropsophus ebraccatus. Next base: position 123,236,100 of record NC_091461.1, on the reverse strand, counting down.
TATAACCGTTTAGGGCAAGGACTGCACGGACATCACTAACGATAAGCCCAGAAATAGGCTCAGTAAACTAATGCTGAACGGGCCGCCATCTTGTAGGCCTGAAAAACATAGATACAACCACAGGCCATAGACTGTATCCGTGTTTCCCTGGCAGCCCTTGGGTGACATCCAACCTCTCTAGCCCCCGGGAGTCATGCCGAGCATTCAGGTCCGGAGAATGTTACCAAACCCGAACGGATCTGCATCTCCTCCCAACACTAGTCGTCAGTAAGAGGCTGAACCGAGAAGAGCCCCCCTGTCCTCGGAGGGCGGCTCAGGCGCTCAGTAGCGGCAGCAGTGTCGTGTCCCCCCCCCCCCCCTTATCTGTCCACGTGTGAGATGTAAGCGCCATCTTTTACCTCTGCCCCTTTGGTTGTTGTTGCAGCTGTCGGACATGATGCCTCGGATACACATCCTCTTTCCTCTCACCATGGTAAGAGCTTTTTGGAGCGACATGATGGATTCTGCGCAGAACTTGATGACGTCGTCCTGGACTTTCTACATACAAGCGGATAACGGACGCATCCTTGTAGTGCAGGTACCGTCCTCATCCGCGCACACGGTTCTTATTACAGTCCCTGTACAAATACTACCCAGTCTACTGCTAATATGTTATACAGCCCGATAAGCTGGGCAGATGGAGAGTAAATTCAGTAAATCTTATGACCTGTTGGTGGATTCATCTGCATTTTAAAGGGGTAAATCACCCAAAAAATTATTTCAAATCAACTGGTGTTAGAAAGTTATATAGATTTAACTTTCTTTTATTAAGAAACCTCCAGTCTTCCAGTACTTATCAGCTGCTGTATGTCCTGCAGGAAGTGGTGTATTCTCTCCAGTCTGACACAGTGCTCTCTGCTGCCACCTCTGTCCATGTCAGGAACTGTCTAGAACAGCAGCAAATCCCCATAGAAAACCTCTCCTGCTCTGGACAGTTCCTGACATGGACAGAGGTGGCAGCAGAGAGCACTGTGTCAGACTGGAGAGAATACACCACTTCCTGCAGGACATACAGCAGCTGATAAGTACTGGAAGACTGGAGTTTTTTTAGTAAAATTAAATCTTAAACCTGCGACTCTCCAACTGGTGCACAACTACTAATCTCATTACTCCTGCATAGAGAAAGCTTTAGCATGATGGGAGTTGTAGTTTTGCACCAGCTGGACTGGATCTCTGTCTCCTCATGTAACATTGTGCCGGCTGATCAGAGATCCGGTCTATTTAATGCTTGTCTGTCATTTCTTCAGTCTCAGCCAGAAATCCAGCAGATGCCGCCGCTGCAGCCGGAGGAGCCGTCCGCTAGAGGCAGCATGCTGGACGCCATGTCGGGTAAGCCCCTCGTACAGCACCTTCCGTTATCAGAGCCGCATTACTATGTCAGAGAGTGATAAGCCCGACTTGTTTCTATTCTGCAGCCGATATAAGAGACGGCGAGGAGCTGTGGAGCCGACGAGCTGGCGTTCTGGAGTTAGATGGAGGACAAGGGTTTATGAAGTGTTTCTCTATGTAAGTGACTCCGATGATGCGGGAGTCTCCGCTTACTGCGCTGCCGGCTAAATCCTGGTGAAAAATTACATAGACATCATCCTTGTGCATGAAATCCAATGCTGCTGATACTTGGCGTTGGCAAAGGCCCCCAATTTTGTAACTTTGCTATATGTGTTTATTAAAGGGGTATTCCACTCAAACAAAACCTATACCTATAATATGTTGCTGCCCATGGACAGACTAACAATTCCTTCCATACTTGGTATTATCTATTTAGTCTCATTCCCCCAGTTCTCAGCTGCTGCTTTCTGCAGAAGACAAAATAAATCTGTGTGTGAGCTTTTCTCTCTGTCTCCCTCTCCCTTCTGAGACGGCTGATGTAAACAAGTCCCTGGCAGGCTGTATCTGCAACATTGTAGCTTTTTTTGTAGTGCTGGGAGGGTTATTCTGAGGTCAAGATGCTGATGAACTTACTGTGATTATCCCTCCCAACACTACAAAGAAGTTACAATGTTAAAGACACAGCCTGCCAGGGACTTGTTTATATCAGCTGTCTCAGAGGGAGGAGGGGGAGACAGAGAGAAAAGCTCACACACAGATTTTTGTGTCTCCAGCAGAAAGCAGCAGCTGAGAACTGGAGGAAGGAAACTGAAAAGATAATAGCTAGTATGGAAGGAATTGTTATTCTCATCATGGGCAGCAGCGTATCAGAAGCTATGTCTGATTGGAATCCCCCTTTAAGTAAATGCCTTTCCAGCTCAGCAGTATGTCAGGAGTAGTTTTAGAAGACTCTTAAGGCCCTATTACACGGAATGACTATCGTCTGTATTTGGCCGATAATCGTCCTGTGTAATAGAACACAACGATTAGCTGACAAGAACAATGTTGGCTGATCGTTGTAGTCGTTTGTCTCCTCACGGTCGCCCTGTATAATAGAGGCGTTGTGCTGTGAGACCAGGCCGGGTGGCTGAGCGGCAGTAACCATTGTGCTACGTCTTGTATCCTCCTCCAGGAATTCTAACTGGCTGCTGACGGCGACGTTGCTTCTGTCCATCCTGGTTCTCCTCTGGATCTGCTGTGCGACTGTAGCGACCGCGTCAGATCAGTATATTCCCTCTGAGGTAAGACGTCTCTACAGACAAGGTGACACGGCTGTAAACAATGATGCCGGCCCTGCCCAACCGGTTCTTATAGCCAAACAATGTGACTGCCGCGGCTGAGGGAAACAAACGTTCTCTAGCAGTTTCCAGGACGTAGTGTAATCCTGGTCTATAGCTTATCCTCTCCCCCATGTTTACATCTTTATATATCCTTATAGACAGGGAAGCTTCCGCCCCCTCAGGCTGTTACATAACTACAACTCCCATCATGCCTGCACAGCCTCTGGCTAAAGGTTCCACATCCCTGGATTATAATATCAGTGTGTTAGGGTGCAGGGTTCCTTCACCTGTGTGGTAGGGGGGCAGCATCTCCCATCCTGCTCTGTAGGAGCTCGGCCATCGGGCTGTGTGTTTATAGCAGCCCGTCTGCAGTCACGTCATCTCTTCCCATCCTCCATTATTATCCACATCGCCCCATACACATAGGTGGAGAATCTCTTTGTATGTTTAACTTTAAAGGTTTTACTTGGATTATGGCAGGATGTAGCCAGTGCGGCCTAAGGGTAGATATAGAATCCATCCTCTCACCGGAGGGTCCTTTACCCAAATAGAAAAGTGAAAGAGATTCTGACAGCATTATGTACGTTCACAGCAGGGTTATGATATTCAAAGGGATACTCCAGCAAAAATCTTTTTCTTTCAAATCAGCTGGATTCAGAAAGTTATAAAGATTTGAAAATTACTTCTATAGAAAAGTCTCCAGTCTTCCAGTACTTATCAGCTGCTGTATGTCCTGCAGGAAGTGGTGTATTCTCTCCAGTCTGACACAGTGCTCTCTGCTGCCCCCTCTGTCCATGTCAGGAACTGTCCAGAGCAGGAGAGGTTTTCTATGGGGATTTGCTGCTGCTCTGGAGAGTTCCTTTAAGGGGTCAAGAGAGCAGGTCACCTTATTGATCCCCACCCACACCAAAGCCACGCAATTCTTTTGATCAAAACCGAGATGTTTGGCTGCTTTCTCGTTACGTTAAAGGGATTCTTGTTTGTGTTTTACATGAGGAGATTAGCCAGGTATTATGTATTGGAGCTGAACTCTTTCCCTGACTACTATCAGTACAGTTGGGATGTGACCGGAGACGCTCAGCCGCAGTTGCTTGACTACACTGTGTACGGCTGAGATAAGTGACACAATACCTGGATCTACAGATATATCCCAATGTACCCCGGGGTGTCTCATACATTAGTACAGGGATGGGGAACCTCCGGCCCTCCAGCTCCCCATCCCTGCCTTGTTGTGACTATGATAGTTCCATAGATTTGCACTTGTTCCTATGAGTAATACAGAGCATGCACATGTGACTTTCTCTATCAGTGACTCGAGACGTCTCAGGTCTTGCAGCTCGTTCATTTGAATATGTCTGAGCTGCGACATCACAGACATCCCCTGGACGGGATTGGTTTTAATCTCAGGCCCTCCAGCTGTTACACAACTACAACTCCCATCATGCCTGGAGAGCTAAAGCTTTGGCTGTCCGGGCATGTTGGGAATTGTAGTTTCACACCAGCTGGAGGGCCGGAGTCTGACACCCTTGGTATGGAAGAAGAGCAATAATGGTGCATGATGGGATACAATCTTATAAACCTTACAATGTTTTTCAGAAACTGAGCATCTATGGAGATCTGGAGTACATGAACGAGCAGAAGCTTCACAAATACCCCCCAACCTCCCTCGTAGTGATCCACGGTCTCTCCCAGGAGAGTGAAGAGGCCGGACCTTTACCAACCAAAGTGGACCTGGCCAAGTCTGCCATCTAGGCCGTCTCTCTGCCGCTCCTCTCTCTCCATGCCACCACTGTAAGGGGCATCTACTACCTGCGGATGGAATCAAACAATCTGCCCACCGGGTTTCACACTCTGGTGGCTTCAGGGGGAGGGAATCTCTAATGTGGACTTTATATTATAATTTAGGACTGGATCCCGGGCCACACCCCATGGTGGATGGGACCTGATTGTTTCACTGCTGGTGTTGGGTAGTTTTCTAATGTTCTCTTTAATTTTATGTTGACTTTAAACTTATATACAGGTAGGTTATAATCTGATTTTGGCGCCAATCTACTTTGCGCCACTTGCTTTTCAGCTTTGCAGCGTTTCTCTGTTGCATTTAATTAATTGCCTTCTGGCTGTTTACTTCAACAGTTAATATAAGAGCTGTGCACCTTAAAGGGGTACTCCAGCAGAAAGAAAATCTGGTGTCAGAAACTTACATACATTTGTAATTTTCTTATCAGCTGCTGTATGTCCTGCAGGAAGTGGTGTATTCTCTCCAGTCTGATACAGTGCTCCATGTCAGGAAATGTCCAGAGATGGTGGCAGCAGAGAGCACTGTGTCAGACTGGAGAGAATACACTACTTCCTGCAGGACATACAGCAGCTGATAAGTACTGTAAGTTTTACATAGAAATAAATGACAAATCTATATAACTTTGTGACCCCAGATTACCCCTTTAAAATGAGAACGGTGATCCTTGAGCATCACATGCAGCGCTTGCTTCTTACTGACCCTGACAGGGACTCTTCCTTGATTTCTCCAGCTTCTCGGCTTGTGGGGGATGTCACTGCACCAGTAACTCTTTAGGTCTTTATGTTGTGAAGGACTAATAGCCTATGAATTGCACAGACACTTTGATCGGCTGTGAAGGATGAGAGGTTTATATGGCCGCCATGATGATCATTTAAAGGGATTTTGTCAGATCAACTACTATAAATGCTTGATAGATGGAAGAACCCCGACCCCCTGCCTGGTTTGGTTATTGCAGCCAGAAGCCGTTCTATGTAGTTCAGTAAGTCCCATAGATGTAAGTAGGAGTTGTGGAAATGATGCAGAGCGGCCCATATACACATTTCCATGATCTCGGCCACAGCAATGGGGTCAGGGGGGGTCCCACATCTATCATACATTTATGGGGGAGACGTCATTGGTGTCTGTGAGCGCTGTAGATTATTTGCTCCCAGCCATTTGGTGCATCTGCAGTTCTGTTCTCTCACATTCTGTTATGGGGCCTTTACACAGACAGATTATCTGACAGATTACTGAAGCCAAAGCCAAGAATGGATGTGAGAAGAGGAGAAATCTCAGTCTTTCTTGTATGACCTGTTCCCTGTTTATAGCCTGTTCCTGGCTTTGGCTTCAATGATCTGTCAGAGAAAAGAGTAAAGGCGCCATAAGTGGATCAGGACTAGAAACCACCGACCTGTTCTCACATCCCAGCGAGGCCTCCGAGGATACGGCAGAAATGTTAGGAAATACGGGGTGCAGAATATCTGATGACCTCTAATAGACGACACACGGACAGATCACACAGACACGTCACCTAGAGGGAAAAATGCTCTGAATTCAGCAATTGGCGACTTTCTACGGCCGGAGACGATGGATTCATTTATTATAATAATTGTATGAATTAATGCATCTTTTCAATTGGTCTTAAAGGGGAACTCAGACAAAAAGGTTTTCTTTTAAATCAACTGATTTCAGAAAGTTATACAAATCTGTAAATTACTTCTATAGAAATATCTCCAGTCTTCCAGTATCAGCTGCTGTATGTCCTGCAGGAAGTGGTGTATTCTCTCCAGTCTGACACAGTGCTCTCTGCTGCCACCTCTGTCCATGTCAGGAACTGTCCAGAGCAGGAGAGGTTTTCTATGGGGATTTGCTGCTGCTCTGGACAGTTCCTGACATGGACAGAGGTGGCAGCAGAGAGCACTGTGTCAGACTGGAGAGAATACACCACTTCCTGCAGGACATACAGCAGCTGATAAGTACTGGAAGCCTGGAGATTTTTCTATAGAAGTAATTTTCAAATCTTTATAACTTCCCCACACCAGTTGTTTTAAAAGAAAAAGGTATTTTGCTAGAGCATCCCTTTAAATAAAGCTTCTATGTCTTACAATACCCTGCAAGCTGCTCCATTCAGTTCTATGGAGAATCAGTCAGACCGATTCCTGACAGCCCAGTCCTGCTCTTCCGTCTCCTCTCGTGATATTTTACGTGATTTGGATTTATAGCTTAGATTGAGAGATGATGGCGGCTGGAGGTGGAGCGGTCAGGGAGCACAGGACGGAATAGGAGAGCTGGCCGTGTATTGTGACCTCTACAAGATGGAGAGGATGGTGAACTGCACATAAGTTTATATAGATATATGTCCATAGAATACGTAGAACGCACTGCAGAGGCGGCTATGACATCTTTGTGGCTTTTTTAGCACGTGGCACCTAAGGAGCTGAAGACGCCGCCAGTCTGACCGCTTCTTCTGCTGTTTTTGCTTTTGGGCCATTTTTAGGCTTATTACACGTTTTTGACCGTCGAGGCTGCGGCTTATTTGATAGAGACTAATAGGAAAACATGGCGACCAAAGCTAAAATGCGTATCCTGTCTGATAGCGGTTACTGGAGAGCAGTGCATTGTGGGAGCTCAGATAACTGTCACTCACATGTCTGACGGCGGTAATAAGCGCTGTCTGGGCAACCAGCAAAATAGAGAAAAGCGGCAAAGGTCGGACCTTGCACGGACGTGGCGGGATGTGTCCGTAGTGATTCTGTATCTACCGTATATCATCACCTACAACCACTGTACAAGATGGCCGCCGAGGAGGTGCAGGTCGGGGCTCCGCTTTATATGAGGGACAGAAGTGGGAAGCTGAGGGTTTCTTTTAATAAAACTTAAAATCACAAGTTGTGACAATTGGTTTAATGGTCGTCTGGTGTCTTTATTTTATTCCAGAAACACAACGTGGGATTCTCTAAGCTAGATGTCCCAGAACGGTCAATTAAAGGGACTTTCTATCACAAATATAGTTAAAGGGGTTATTTAACAAAAGTTTGTAACAACAAAAAAGATTTGCAATTTACTTCTATATAAAAAAAAAAAAAATCTCCATTCTTCCAGTACTTATCAGCTGCTGTATGTCCTGCAGGAAGTGGTGTATTCTCTCCAGTCTGACACAGTGCTCTCTGCTGCCACCTCTGTCCATGTCAGGAACTGTCCAGAGCAGGAGAGGTTTTCTATGGGGATTTGTGGCAGTTTTTATTTTTTACCTTAGTGCTCTTTAAAGGGTTTATCCAACGCTACAAAAACATGGCCACTTATCCCCCTCTCTTGTCTCCAGGTGAGGTTTGCAATTAAGCTCCATTTACTTCAATGGAACTGAGTTTCAAACCCCCACCCAATCTGGAGACAACAGTAGGGGGAAAGTGGCCATGTTTTTGTAGTGCTGGAGAACCCCTTTAAGGTGACCTTCAGTAGTAGTTGACACCTTGGCTGAGCTGCACCTCTTATACAGGTAATAAATGTGTTGGCTGAGGATTCTCCCTGGTTTAGTCGCCTCCCTCGCCTGTCATGTTCAGCCTGATAATTAGAGGCCGGGCCTCCTGTGTAGTGGAGGTGACTAATGGTGCACAGCAGCGTCCTGGCCTCTCGGCCCTCAGTGTTTCTCTGGTTTCCTGGAGACGCTGGATCAGGAGCCTCAGCCTTGTGTGTCTGTACAGGCGTCTATAGAGAAGGAGCTGGATAAGTGACCGGCCGCCCCCAGGATCCCTGACAGAGGACGGGAGGGATGAACCGGACGTACCCCCAGGTGAGAGGGGGCCCCCACAGGAGGGTATAATGGGGGCATTAGTCATATATATATATATATATACAGGGAGGACACACATGTGAGGCGGCTGTCGGTCACCGGTTTGTTGTTTTATAACAGTAAAACCTGATAAACTATTATTTTGGTCCCAGTGAAAATTATAAATTGTCCAACACAAAAAATTACAAAAAACACCAATAAGATTTTTTTTATTTCTGTGAGGGATCAGTGCGTGATGTGTGAGGGATCAGTGTGTGATCTCTGAGGGATCAGTGCGTGATGTGTGAGGGATCAGTGTGTGATCTCTGAGGGATCAGTGTGTGATCTATGAGGGATCAGTGTGTGATGTGTGAGAGATCTGTGTGATGTGTGAGGGATCAGTGTGTGTGTTCTCTGAGGGATCAGTGTGTGATCTATGAGGGATCAGTGTGTGATCTCTGAGGGATCAGTGTGTGATCTCTGAGGGATCAGTGTGTAATGTGTGAGGGATCAGTGTGTGATGTGTGAGGGATCAGTGTGACCTGAGGGATCAGTGTGTAATGTGTGAGGGATCAGTGTGTGATGTGTGAGGGATCAGTGTGACGTGTGAGGGATCAGTGTGTAATGTGTGAGGGATCAGTGTGTGTGATCTAAGGGATCAGTGTGTGATCTCTGAGGGATCAGTGTGTGATGTGTGAGGGATCAGTGTGATCTGAGGGATCAGTGTGTAATGTGTGAGGGATCAGTGTGTGATGTGTGAGGGATCAGTGTGTGATGTGTGAGGGATCAGTGTGTGATCTGCAAGGGATCAGTGTGTGATCTGTGAGAGATCAGTGTGTGATGTGTGAGGGATCAGTGTGTGATGTGTAAGGGATCAGTGTGTGATGTGTGAGAGATCAGTGTGTGATCTGTGAGGGATCAGTGTGTGATGTGTGAGGGATCAGTGTTATCTGTGAGGGATCAGTGTGTGATGTGTGAGGGATCAGTGTTATCTGTGAGGGATCAGTGTGTGATGTGTGAGGGATCAGTGTGTGATGTGTAAGGGATCAGTGTGTGATGTGTGAGAGATCAGTGTGTGATCTGTGAGGGATCAGTGTGTGATGTGTGAGGGATCAGTGTTATCTGTGAGGGATCAGTGTGTGATGTGTGAGGGATCAGTGTTATCTGTGAGGGATCAGTGTGTGATGTGTGAGGGATCAGTGTGTGATGTGTGAGGGATCAGTAAGTGATGTGTGAGGGATCAGTGTATGATCTGTGAGAGATCAGTGTGTGATGTGTGAGGGATCAGTGTGTGATGTGTGAGGGATCAGTGTGTGTGATCTAAGGGATCAGTGTGTGATCTCTGAGGGATCAGTGTGTGATGTGTGAGGGATCAGTGTGATCTGAGGGATCAGTGTGTAATGTGTAAGGGATCAGTGTGTGATGTGTGAGGGATCAGTGTTATCTGTGAGGGATCAGTGTGTGATGTGTGAGGGATCAGTGTTATCTGTGAGGGATCAGTGTGTGATGTGTGAGGGATCAGTGTGTGATGTGTGAGGGATCAGTAAGTGATGTGTGAGGGATCAGTGTGTGATCTGTGAGAGATCAGTGTGTGATGTGTGAGGGATCAGTGTGTGATGTGTGAGGGATCAGTGTGTGATGTGTGAGGGATCAGTGTGATGTGTGAGGGATCAGTGTGATGTGTGAGAGATCAGTGTGTGATGTGTGAGGGATCAGTGTGTGATCTGCAAGGGATCAGTGTGTGATCTGCAAGGGATCAGTGTGTGATCTGTGAGAGATCAGTGTGTGATGTGTGAGGGATCAGTGTGTGATGTGTAAGGGATCAGTGTGTGATGTGTGAGAGATCAGTGTGTGATCTGTGAGGGATCAGTGTGTGATGTGTGAGGGATCAGTGTTATCTGTGAGGGATCAGTGTGTGATGTGTGAGGGATCAGTGTGTGATGTGTGAGGGATCAGTAAGTGATGTGTGAGGGATCAGTGTGTGATCTGTGAGAGATCAGTGTGTGATGTGTGAGGGATCAGTGTTATCTGTGAGGGATCAGTGTGTGATGTGTAAGAGATCAGTGTGTGATGTGTGGAGACAGGAGGGGAGGTTGGTCACGGTGCAGTGAGATGGCTGTAGGATCATTGGAGGTTTAGTTCGCTCTTAGGGTCCATTTACACAGAAAGATTATCTGACAGATTATTTACCAAAGATTTGAAGCCAAAGCCAGAAACAGACTATAAACAGAGACCAGGTCATAAAGGAAAGACTGAGATTTCTGGAGCACAGTCAATGACCAGAAGCTCCGAGGCCCCAGCACAGTAATGGGGTTCTGACCACTCACCCCCACCAATCAAAAAAATCTAAAGTTTTTACATGACAGTACCCATGTCAATGGATCTACTTGATCTAGTTGATCTGCTCTTACATGGGGCTGCAGTTTCCTGGTATGACACCGTGCTATGTACATCCCCTTTAAGTGACGTGTCCTCCTATATTGTCTCTTGCAGAGGAGAAGTATGGACGCTTCCTCAATGGGCTCCACAGTGTCGATGCTCTCGTGGGATGAGAAGAGTAACTATACGCTTCGGTGGCCGTTTCTCTGCCCGTTGTTTGTGACCTTTTCTGACCGATCCCCTTTATGATTCTCAGATGCGTGTTGCGGCTGCAGCAGAAGATGCGTGTGCATTATAGGGGTGACGCTGATCCTGCTGATGATCATTGCTGCCGCCATTGTGTGCGCCGTCCTGCTCGCCATCCCTGCTCGGACCCCAGGTAATAGGATGCAAACAATGGGGCCACACAATTCTAACGGCCGTCGTCTTCTATTGCTCCACAGTCGGGTTCTGATACTTTTCGGCCCATCTGGCTTCCGTCAGACGCTAAGGGGGTCGGAGCCCTTAATCCCATATTACAGTACTCCTCTATGGGGTCGGAGCCCTCCCTCCCATATTACAGTACTTCTCTATGGGGTCGGAGCCCTCCCATATTACAGTACTCCTCTATGGGGTCGGAGCCCTCCCTCCCATACTACAGTACTCTATGGGGTCGGAGCCCTCCCTCCCATACTACAGTACTCTATGCGGTCGGAGCCCTCCCTCCCATACTACAGTACTCCTCTATGGGGTTGGAGCCCTCCTGTACTACAGTACTCCTCTATGGGGTTGGAGCCCTCCCATACTACAGTACTCCTCTATGGGGTCGGAGCCCTCCCTCCCATACTACAGTACTCCTCTATGGGGTCGGAGCCCTCCCTCCCATACTACAGTACTCCTCTATGGGGTCGGAGCCCTCCCTCCCATACTACAGTACTCCTCTATGGGGTCGGAGCCCTCCCTCCCATACTACAGTACTCTATGGGGTCGGAGCCCTCCCTCCCATATTACAGTACTTCTCTATGGGGTCGGAGCCCTCCCATATTACAGTACTCCTCTATGGGGTCGGAGCCCTCCCTCCCATACTACAGTACTCTATGGGGTCGGAGCCCTCCCTCCCATACTACAGTACTCTATGCGGTCGGAGCCCTCCCTCCCATACTACAGTACTCCTCTATGGGGTTGGAGCCCTCCTGTACTACAGTACTCCTCTATGGGGTTGGAGCCCTCCCATACTACAGTACTCCTCTATGGGGTCGGAGCCCTCCCTCCCATACTACAGTACTCCTCTATGGGGTCGGAGCCCTCCCTCCCATACTACAGTACTCCTCTATGGGGTCGGAGCCCTCCCTCCCATACTACAGTACTCCTCTATGGGGTCGGAGCCCTCCCTCCCATACTACAGTACTCCTCTATGGGGTCGGAGCCCTCCCTCCCATATTACAGTACTCCTCTATGGGGTCGGAGCCCTCCCTCCCATACTACAGTACTCTATGGGGTCGGAGCCCTCCCTCCTATATTACAGTACTCCTCTATGGGGTCGGAGCCCTCCCTCCCTCCCATATTACAGTACTCCTCTATGGGATCGGAGCCCTCCCTCCCATACTACAGTACTCTATGGGGTCGGAGCCCTCCCTCCCATATTACAGTACTTCTCTATGGGGTCGGAGCCCTCCCATATTACAGTACTCCTCTATGGGGTCGGAGCCCTCCCTCCCATACTACAGTACTCTATGGGGTCGGAGCCCTCCCTCCCATACTACAGTACTCTATAGGGTCGGAGCCCTCCCTCCCATACTACAGTACTCTATGCGGTCGGAGCTCTCCCTCCCATACTACAGTACTCTATGGGGTTGGAGCCCTCCCATACTACAGTACTCCTCTATGGGGTTGGAGCCCTCCCGTACTACAGTACTCCTCTATGGGGTTGGAGCCCTCCCATACTACAGTACTCCTCTATGGGGTCGGAGCCCTCCCATACTACATTACTCCTCTATGGGGTCGGAGCCCTCCCATACTACAGTACTCCTCTATGGGGTCGAAGCCCTCCCACCCATACTACAGTACTCCTCTATGGGGTCGGAGCCTTCCCTTCCATACTACAGTACTCCTCTATGGGGTCGGAGCCCTCCCTCCCATACTACAGTACTCCTCTATGGGGTCGGAGCCCTCCCACCCATACTACAGTACTCCTCTATGGGGTCGGAGCCTTCCCTTCCATACTACAGTACTCCTCTATGGGGTCGGAGCCCTCCCTCCCATACTACAGTACTCCTCTATGGGGTTGGAGCCCTCCCTCCCATACTACAGTACTCTATGGGGTGGGAGCCCTCCCTCCCATACTACAGTACTCCTCTATGGGGTTGGAGCCCTCCCATACTACATTACTCCTTTATGGGGTTGGAGCCCTCCCATACTACATTACTCTTCTATGGGGTTGGAGCCCTCCCATATTACAGTACTCTATGGGGTCGGAGCCCCTTTCCCTGTATTCCCTTGATCACTTTTGGTGGGTACTGACCAACAAACACTGGGGACACCCCGAAAGGCCCCTCATTTACAGGTTATGTGGCCCTTTCACCCTTTAGCCATCACATTAGGGCCCCGGATCCTTATATATCTCCCCCTGACAGGAGCCATTGTAGGAGTCACTATTATTCCTGCCACCTCTGAGTGGTTTTAGGGCCCTATTCCACCGGACGATTATCGTTCAGATTATCGTTAAATCGTTCGAATCTAAACAATAATCGTTCGGTTGAAATGCAGTTAACGATTAACGACCGAAAGAGAAATCGTTAATGGCTTTATAAGACCTGGACCTATTTTTATCGTTGCTCGTTCGCAAAACGTTCGCAAATCGTTTGCATTGAATAAGACAGCGTTCGGTCGTTCGCAATAGAGACGAACGCAATAGCGAATAAATAGCGAAGAAAAAACGATCGCAATTACGATCATAAGTAACGATTATCGTTCCATGGAAATGAGTGAACGTTTTCAGGTCTTCCGCAATAGCGGTCGTTTGAGATCATTAATCGTTAACGATTATGCAAACGCTAATCGTCCAGTGGAATAGGGCCCTTAATCTATTGGCTGCTCGGTGTATATCACCTTAGTGCTGACCTGTTACTATCACATATGATCGCTCAGTACAGACGTATAATAACCCGGTGTCTTCTCCGTCCCCAGAGAGCCGCTACTGTGTGACGTCCGATAACCACACCGGCTTCCTATGTGATGACCGGATCACATGTCTGCTGCCGTCTCAGGTCTGTAACTCTGCCAGTGACTGCGGCAACGGAGAGGATGAAGTGACATCACTGTGCAGTGAGTATCCATGTTGCCTCCAACCATTGGCTCATTCATATGTAAAGGGGTACTCCGGTGAAATTTTCTTTCTTCCAAGTCAACTGGTGTCAGAAAGTTATACAGATTTGTCTATTATTTCTATATAAAAATCTCTAGTCTTCCAGTACTTATCAGCTGCTGTATGTCCTGAAGGAACTGTCCAGAGCAGCAGCAAATCCCCATAGAAAACCTCTCCTGCTCTGGACAGTTCCTGACATGGACAGCGGTGGCAGCAGAGAGCACTGTGTCACACTGGAGAGAATACACCACTTCCTGCAGGACATACAGCAGCTGATAAGTACTGAAAGCTTTAAGATTTTTTAACATTTGAATAACCTGTATAACTTTCTGACACCACTTTCTGGAGAAAAAAAAAGTTTTGCTGGAGTACCCCTTTAACTTCACTAACTTTAGCTACAATTCAGGGTCCAGACTGCTGACACTGTAAGTGCTGAGGGCTTTGATATCTCCCTGCTCCCCTTCCCATCCCTATCCTTGCCTGATTGAGAAGGGGAAGCTGAACTACTAGCAGTATGAGATACAGGATCCCCATGGGCTATGCTGGCTGACTGGGAATGTGTCCCCGATAGGTAACCTGCCGAATAATCTACCCGGATACTTAATATTCCGATGCGGAAATCCTCAAATCTGGATCTACAGCAACTTGAAGTGTAACGGCATCAATAACTGCGGAGACTGTTCTGACGAGTCCGAGTCCTGTGAGTATAAGGGACAATGGGGGGCGCTGCCATCCTGGGGGTCAGAGGTCTGAGGGTAGAAAACATGGGGGCATGATGGTGTATGAGAGTCCATCAGTGTAGGAAGCCGCCTCATGGACCACAGAAGGGGTCACTGAAACATCAGTCTAGTGTAAAATAGATGGGAGATGGGGGAGGAGGGGGATGAAGCTGCTTAGATGATAGAAGAGACCACCTACCTAAAACATGGGGGGAAAGAAGCCCAAAAGATGCAATTACACTCAAATTGTAGACCCCAGCGTTACAGAAGACCCTCTCAGCCACCATGATGTGGGTGCCAGGGTATAAGGGGAGACTCTTACAGTCGCCCCTCACATTCCCAAGAAATCCTCACATACAGGAACAACTATGATGTCATCAGTGATGTCACCGTGTATCATGTATCGGCCAATCAGGCTGCGGCTACACAGAAACACGTGTGTGAAATGTCTGCGCTGCCTGTATCGCAGCACATGTAACATACACACACAACACCACACAAACATTGCATACACACCACCACACACATTACACAGCACACGGAACGCCACACACTTACCACAATGCATGTACAGTAACACTGCACACCACACATGGAACACCACATGCATAACATGGCACACACAACATGTAACACAGCACATGTAACACCACACATGTAATATATAACGCCACACATGTATTATATAACGCCACACATGTAATATATAACACCACACATGTAATATATAACGCCACACATGTAATATATAACGCCACACATGTAATATATAACGCCACACATGTAATATATAACGCCACACATGTAATATATAACGCCACACATGTATTATATAACGCCACACATGTAATATATAACGCCACACATGTAATATATAACACCACACATGTAATATATAACGCCACACATATAATATATAACGCCACACATGTAATATATAACACCACACATGTAATATATAACGCCACACATGTAATATATAACGCCACACATGTAATATATAACGCCACACATGTAATATATATATAACACCACACATGTAATATATATATAACACCACACATGTAATATATAACGCCACACATATAATATATAACGCCACACATGTAATATATAACACCACACATGTAATATATAATGCCACACATGTAATATATATATAACACCACACATGTAATATATAACACCACACATGTAATATATAACACCACACATGTAATATATAACACCACACATGTAATATATAACGCCACACATGTAATATATAACGCCACACATGTATTATATAACGCCACACATGTAATATATAACGCCACACATGTAATATATAACGCCACACATGTAATATATATATAACGCCACACATGTAATATATATATAACACCACACATGTAATATATAACACCACACATGTAATATATAACGCCACACATGTAATATATAACGCCACACATGTAATATATAACGCCACACATGTAATATATAACGCCACACATGTATTATATAACGCCACACATGTAATATATAACGCCACACATGTAATATATAACGCCACACATGTAATATATATATAACGCCACACATGTAATATATATATAACACCACACATGTAATATATAACACCACACATGTAATATATAACACCACACATGTAATATATAACGCCACACATGTATTATATAACGCCACACATGTATTATATAACGCCACACATGTAATATATAACGCCACACATGTAATATATAACGCCACACATGTAATATATAATGCCACACATGTAATATATATATAACGCCACACATGTAATATATAACGCCACACATGTAATATATAACGCCACACATGTAATATATAACACCACACATGTAATATATATATAACGCCACACATGTAATATATATAACGCCACACATGTAATATATAACACCACACATGTAATATATAGCGCCACACATGTAATATATAGCGCCACACATGTAATATATAACGCCACACATGTAATATATAACGCCACACATGTAATATATAATGCCACACATGTAATATATAATGCCACACATGTAATATATATATAACGCCACACATGTAATATATAACGCCACACATGTAATATATAACGCCACACATGTATTATATAACGCCACACATGTAATATATAACGCCCCACATATGTAATATATAACGCCACACATGTAATATATAACGCCACACATGTAATATATATATAACACCACACATGTAATATATATATAACACCACACATGTAATATATAACACCACACATGTAATATATAACACCACACATGTAATATATAACGCCACACATGTATTATATAACGCCACACATGTATTATATAACGCCACACATGTAATATATAACGCCACACATGTAATATATAACGCCACACATGTAATATATAATGCCACACATGTAATATATATATAACGCCACACATGTAATATATAACGCCACACATGTAATATATAACGCCACACATGTAATATATAACGCCACACATGTAATATATAACACCACACATGTAATATATATATAACGCCACACATGTAATATATATAACGCCACACATGTAATATATAACACCACACATGTAATATATAGCGCCACACATGTAATATATAGCGCCACACATGTAATATATAACGCCACACATGTAATATATAACGCCACACATGTAATATATAATGCCACACATGTAATATATATATAACGCCACACATGTAATATATAACGCCACACATGTAATATATAACGCCACACATGTAATATATAATGCCACACATGTAATATATAACACCACACATGTATTATATAACGCCACACATGTAATATATAACGCCACACATGTAATATATAACGCCACACATGTAATATATAGCGCCACACATGTAATATATAACGCCACACATGTAATATATAACGCCACACATGTAATATATAACGCCACACATGTAATATATAACACCACACATGTAATATATAACACCACACATGTAATATATAACGCCACACATGTAATATATAACGCCACACATGTAATATATAGCGCCACACATGTAATATATAACGCCACACATGTAATATATAACGCCACACATGTAATATATAGCGCCACACATGTAATATATAACGCCACACATGTAATATATAACGCCACACATGTAATATATAACACCACACATGTAATATATAACGCCACACATGTAATATATAACACCACACATGTAATATATATATAACGCCACACATGTAATATATATAACGCCACACATGTAATATATAACACCACACATGTAATATATAGCGCCACACATGTAATATATAGCGCCACACATGTAATATATAACGCCACACATGTATTATATAACGCCACACATGTAATATATAACGCCACACATGTAATATATAACGCCACACATGTAATATATAGCGCCACACATGTAATATATAACGCCACACATGTAATATATAATGCCACACATGTAATATATAACGCCACACATGTAATATATAACACCACACATGTAATATATAACACCACACATGTAATATATAACGCCACACATGTAATATATAACGCCACACATGTAATATATAGCGCCACACATGTAATATATAACGCCACACATGTAATATATAACACCACACATGTAATATATATATAACGCCACACATGTAATATATATAACGCCACACATGTAATATATAACACCACACATGTAATATATAACGCCACACATGTATTATATAACGCCACACATGTAATATATAACGCCACACATGTAATATATAACACCACACATGTAATATATAACGCCACACATGTAATATATAACACCACACATGTAATATATAGCGCCACACATGTAACGCGGCACACATTATGTCCTCCCTGGTGACTGGTGCGGCCTGCTCACTATGTGGCTGGTAAGGTTCCATTACATGAAACGATTATCAGCTGTATTCGGCAAATGTAAGCAGATAATCATCCTGTGTAATGCTATATGATATATCGTACCGTCTAAACGCTGATCGTTAAAAAAAAAAAAATTGTTACTTCGAAATCGTTAATCGTTCGATCGGGCCAATTATCGCTCTGTGTAAACTTAGCATAATGATGCGTTTACACAGACAGATTTATCTGACAGATTTTTAAAGCCAAAGCCAGGAACAGATTATAAACAGAGAACAGTTTATAAAGGAAGGACTGAGATTTCTCCTCTTTTCAAATCCATTCCTGGCTTTGGCTTCAAAACTCTGTCAGATAAATCTCTCTGTGTAAACGCACCATAATAGAAGGCACCGACAGCCGACATGAGGGATGTCGGCTGATTGTTGCGGTAGTTTGTCTTTCAACGCGTTGAAACCCTAACAGTAATCTGCGGCCGTCGCTCTGTGGAATAGGAGGCTGCGACCGCTGCTATCTGATATGGGCTGCCCGGACAATCTCGCGATCACCCAGGCAGCCCCCCCCAGCTGTCACCCGCTCACTGCCGCCGCGTGTAATAGGGACTTTATTTAGCCGTCCCTCAGGCTGTGAGGCCATCTGTACAGGAGACATTATCAGGATCTTTATGTCCCAAAATATCTGTAAATAATGACAAACAGCGGAATACAGGTCCCCTCCGCCTTACATCCCTGAGAATTACAGGTGTAATGTGTCACCCCATGTGTGAATCCAGGTGCGGGGGGATGACAGAACATGGGGGGGTGACCTCTGACCCCCATCACCCCCATATAACCCCCAGCAGCTTCTATCAGATATATTGGGCATCAGGCCCCCAATCACCCAGCGTCCCTGGGGTCAGGGGGTCAGGACAGGGTTGCGGGATGGAGTCTCCTCTCACTTGTCCGTTGTTTCTTTCAGTGGCCTCCTGTTCCATCTGCGGCACCTCCTCCTGGTGGACGTGCACCCCGGTTCTCTACCAGTACTGCTACTGCATCCCCACCTCCTTGTGCCGCAATGGGGTCCAGAACTGTGTGAACTGGTCTGATGAATATCAATGCAGCTGACGGCCCCGGAGCGGACGTCGCTAATACCTGTATATACATTTACCTGGAAATTCCTGATTATAGCCGTATATTACAGCGCCAGCAATCAAGGGAGGCCGACCATAGTCACGGGCGGTCCCTGATCTCTTGGACGTGACGAATACATGGCGGGTGATGTGTGGCTGTATAGAATGGATTGTCAAGGATTTCCCCCCCCCAGAAACAGTGAAACGCGATTCGCTGAGTCGCGTCTGATGCGTCTTGCGTGGTTTAGTTCCTTTAAAGTGAACGGAGCCGATGTGTAATACCAGTCCCAACCTGAGGGCAGAGGTGACGCTGGGCGATAGCGGCCATGTTTTTCTAATTCAGTAAGGAATATCCAGGCCCATGTTGGCTGCGGATTATTAATGACATGTCTTACAATTCTCTCTCTATATTTCTAGCGTCGTCGCTCTCTTATGTGGTGACCGCTATCTCTCTGTGGTCTTCGGTGCTGACGTGTACCCCCTTATTGCTGGATTGCACGGTCTGCGTCTATGTGATCGGCACCTATTAATGATACAGCACAGAGTAATCCATCAGTATACAATATATACGACAGCCCGGGGATCAGGGGTCAGCATTGGGGTCCTGGGGTCAAATCCCACCGAGGGCGACCTCTGCAAAGAGTTTGTATGTTCTCTGTGTTTGCGTTTCCTCCTAAAACATACAGAGAGGTGAATATAGATTGGGAGCCCTGATGGGGACAGGGACCAAAACCAACTAAATCAGTAAAGTGCTGCGGAACCAGATGGCGCCATACAAATAAAAGCATTATAATGATGTGAAGCCGACTGTTTCTTAGCAGCCATGTATATAATACTGATCTAGAGATATTCTCCTGAATAACATGGACAATAAGTAGTCTTCTCCATTATGTGCATGAGCTCAGTAGTCCTGGATATTCATGAGAAGCAGAAAACTCCACCCACCAGCTGCTGATTGGCAGTTATCTATCCATGCTGTATATAGGCAGTCACCTGTCACTCAGCAGCTGGAGGGCGGGGAGAGGGGTGTGGCAAGAATCCTATTCTCCTGCATATTAGGAGAACAGCTGAGAACGGCAGTATACTTTTTAATGGCACTAGAGACGCCTTAAACATTTGGACTGGTCTGTGGGTTAATATCCCCGCTGATCCTTCGGTGGAAGCGGTAGAAGCGCTCAGCTAAGCTCTTCCCTCCCTGGCTTGCTGCCTTTTCAGTCTTCTGCAGGTGATGGTTCCATTTTAACTCTATAGAGCTCAGGTGGATGAAGATCGCAGTGAACGCTTCTCCCTGTTCCATCTGACCATCAGGAACATTCAGACACCAACTAATCACAACTTTACCCACTCCTGCGTGCCCCAGTGCAGCTCCCGCCACGGAAAGCAAATGAGCAGAGATTAGTCTGATGGCCATAGTAAATCAGTGGCACAGTGCTTTCCTAGGGCCATCTGACTCGCCTCCGCTCCTTTGCATATTAAGAGCGCAGGAGCAGGTACGTATGCGAGACCCTGTCCTTGTCTTGGGGTGGGTCTGGGGGCTGGCCGGGGTGACAGGTTCCCTTTAAGCCAAAAATCTTGCACACTGAGTTGCATATAAACCACACCCATCTAAACATCTAACAAAGCATACTGTATATAATAATAATAATAATAATAATAATAATAATAATGTAATAATACAATACACCACTTTTTCTAGGGCAAATGTACGACACACCCCGACACATATATGTACATACATTTATACACACACACTGACACACAAGCTATTATTTATCTCCCCCATTGATTTCAATGACAGAGGTGTTAGGGCTTATTCCCATGTTCCGTGAAACACAGACGGGGAGGCCCTGTAGTGGAGTCTTTCCTCGCTCAGCATCATGTAATAACAGGGCCGGCCTTGGGGTACTATTACACAAAGCGATTATTGGCTGCACCTGGGTGATTACTGGCCGTTCTGACCGATAATCGCTTAATGTAATAGGTAACGGTTTTAATCAATGACCAGTTGATGTGCACAATGTCTGCTGATTGTTGATTTAAAGTATGACCTAAAATCCGGATAACCATAGTGATGATCTGCTGGCCGTCGCGTCGTGTAATAGCAGACCGCCACTCTAAAGATCTGGTCTGCCCCCCCTGCAGCTCCCCACTCCCGCTGTCCGTGCATGTAATAGCGCCAGCAGCTCGCTACCTTAGGGTAAATGGTGCCCTGTCCAGACCTTTCTTTCGGCTCCCCAGATGTGCGGTCTGTCTGCCTGCCAGCGGTCTATCTGCCTGCCTGCGGTCTGTCTGCCAGCGGTCTATCTGCCTGCCTGCGGTCTGTCTGCCAGCGGTCTATCTGCCTGCCTGCGGTCTGTCTGCCTGCGGTCTGTCTGCTTGCCTGCGGTCTGTCTGCCTGCGGTCTGTCTGCCTGCGGTCTATCTGCCTGCCTGCGGTCTGTCTGCCTGCCTGCGGTCTGTCTGCCTGCCTGCGGTCTATCTGCCTGCCTGCGGTCTGTCTGCCTGCCTGCGGTCTGTCTGCCTGCGGTCTGTCTGCCTGCGGTCTATCTGCCTGCCTGCGGTCTGTCTGCCTGCGGTCTGCCTGCCTGCGGTCTGTCTGCCTGCGGTCTGCCTGCCTGCGGTCTGCCTGCCTGCGGTCTGCCTGCCTGCCTGCGGTCTGTCTGCCTGCGGTCTATCTGCCTGCCTGCGGTCTGCCTGCCTGCGGTCTATCTGCCTGCCTGCGGTCTATCTGCCTGCGGTCTGTCTGCCTGCCTGCGGTCTATCTGCCTGCCTGCGGTCTGTCTTCCTGCCTGCGGTCTGTCTGCCTGCCTGCGGTCTGTCTGCCTGCCTGCGGTCTATCTGCCTGCCTGCGGTCTGTCTGCCTGCCTGCGGTCTGTCTGCCTGCCTGCGGTCTGTCTGCCTGCCTGCGGTCTGTTGGCCGGAGTGCCCCCCCAGCTGGTCGGGAGTGATTCGTCCTGCCAGTGGCCAAGACTTTACAGCTGTTTTTTTCGGGTAATTTCTAGTGAACCAAACGATTCCCAGACATGTTAGAGATCATGTAGGCGATCACACAAAGATGGTTAACATGACAGCCGCCGCTTAATAGAAAAAAAATCAAGTCTACAAGTGGAAGAGTCGGGTATAAAAGTCGGATTTATTATACACAATTTACATAAAATCCAAGAAACGAAACTCTGTCACTTTCTGGCACCAGTTAATCTGAAAGAAAACGTTTTTTGGTGAATTATCCCTTTAAAGCCGAATCAGATGGCCTGAGCCAGGCTGCACACGATCACTGATCTCCCAGATTGGCGCTTAGTTACAGAGCCTGTTACATGGCTGGATAATCATGCGGCCCTGATGTCCATCACCTGTCGGTCTGTTGGTCGCACGTCCCCTATTACACGGGAAGATCTACGGCCAATGGCGGATTATCTTCTGTCTAAAGTGAATGTGAGTGTTTGCCCGTTCAGGGTCTGATCGCTGGACCGTTACACAGCGTGATCCTGTCTGATTGGACAGATAATCTCCCCATGTATAATGGCGCCCATCCCCTAATAAGCTGATGTAACATGATGGGAGTTGTAGTTCCGCTGACATAGTGGAGTACGGGGGGCTCTGCAGGACATGGTGCCAGTCAGGTCCTGGATTACGGACGCTCAGTAAGAGTTCAGCAAGTCCCAGTCCTCTGTACTAAGAGCCACACGGGACTTCTTTGCAGGCTGGGAAGACGCTGCATCCTCCATCTTCTTTTCTTCCATCTTCTTTTCTTCTTTCCCTCTTTTCACAGGATAACGTCCTGAAGGAGAAGCGGCCGGGGCAGGATTCCCTTTCGCCTTTGCTCTGTAGAACTGTAGGTGTTTGGTGGCGGCTGCGGGGGTCTCACACGGCGTCGGGGTCTCCACAGCTTCAGCATTTACCTTCTCTTTCCCATCTATAGAGGAAATTACACAGGTGAACGGCCCTTTAGGTGTCCGATAGAGGTGCAGCCTAATAAACCTCATCATACACCTTCAGGTTATGTTCACACAATGTACGGACAATGGCAAATAGCACTGAAGTCTATGGACAACGGTTGGAAATAATTGACATGAATGTTATTTCAATGGCTGTAGTAAACAATGGCCGTTGTTCAATACATTGTGTGAATGATGGCCGTTTAATGCAACCAATTTTATCATGAGAAAAACGGCCGTTCTTTTCCTAAAAAATACAAAGTATGAGCGTGGCCTTTGGCTATGTTCCCACACTGTATTTTTGCTCAGTATTTTTCAACCACAGTACAGGACGGCTATGCTCACACACTGCTGAAATCGAGAGGATGGCCGCCATTTAACGGCAAATACTTTCTGTTACTTTAAAACAATGGCCGTTATTTGCTGTTAAATGGCGGCCATCCACTCGATTTCAGCAGTGCGTGAACATAGACTTTCTGTGCTTTCAATCCACTCCTGGTTTTGGTTCCAAAATACCAAAAATACAGAGTGTGAACACAGCCTAATAGTGGTTACAGCTCCAATGTGTGTAAGACGATGATCTATGCATCCTCGATGGGGGGCGCTAGCACCCTGCTATGTAGAGGTATGAACGGGGTGCAGGGCTACTGATGCTACTGTTTAGAGCCTGACCGTTAGGAAGAACAAGATGGCCCCCTCCCCGCTCTGTGTCAAGTGATGAGTCCGACTCTTTTCACTGACACAGAGCGGGGAGCAGAGGGCGCTTAGCGTGGACTTCTCTTGGTCCGTTCTCACTATTGGTACTGGACACTTAGGGTGCGTTTACACAGAGAGATTTATCTGAAAGATTTTTGAAGCCAAAGCCAGGAATGGATTGGAAAAGAGGAGAAATCTCAGTCTTTTCTTTATGACCTGTTCCCTGTTTATAGTCCGTGTACAGACCGTGTACAATCGTAGTCGCCGGCAGCCACCACTAGGAGGAGCTACTGTATACAGATGTCCGCTGTTCTGTAGCTGTGCACCATGTCACACCAGGCTCTGAGGCCCAGTACAAGGAATACACAGCTACCTGCCGCCATGGTAAGTACATGGGCCTTTACTATTCCTAATATTCCCAATTATCCTAATCTTACAGGATCTAAAAGGATGTCTAGTTAATAAACTTACAGAAATGCTGCACTGCTGCTGCTGTTCTGGATTTGGGGATTTTCTTTGACTTAATGGCAGATAAAACCATCTGATCCCACTGAGAGAAAAGCTAAAAGAAAGGAACAAACACACAAAAGAAAGAAATCAGTAACGTGAATCTTACTCAAGACCCCCCACACGTTTATGTACACTTACACACACACGCTCACACTTACATACACTTACACACACACGCTTACACTTACATACACACACACACACACTTACACACACACGCTTACACTTACATACACACACAAGCTTACACTTACATACACACACGCTCACTTACACACACACACACAAGCTTACACTTACATACACACACGCTCACACTTACATACACTTACACACACACGCTTACACTTACTCACACACGCTCACACTTACATACACACACACGCTCACACTTACATGCACACGCTTATACTTGTGTGTGTGTATGTAAGTGTAAGCGTGTGTGTGTGAGTGTATACTCACACACACACGCTTACACTTACATACACACACAAGCTTACACTTACATACACTCACACACACACGCTTACACTTACACTTACATACACAAACACAAGCTTACACTTACATACACTCACACACACACGCTTACACTTACATACACTCACACACACACGCTCACACTTACATACACACGCTTACACTTACATACACTCTCACACACACACACACACACACACACACACTTACATCCACAATCACTCATCCGTGTATAATTTGACTATAACCTGATAATCTCACAGTAACAGGTTCATTGCTTTTTTTCCCTTAGCCGACTGGCAGCAGAGCGGGGATCGCTGCGGCGCCTCTTTTTTTTTAAATGCCACAGTCAGCGCCGTTCTTTTGCCATGCCCCGCCCCCAATGTGACCATGTCTCCTCTATGACGCGGCTCCATTGATTTTAATGGAGGCGTGTCACAGAGGGGAGGGGATACCATCACAATGGGTGGCGGCAGGCCTGCCCCTAGTGCTCCGAGCCGAGCTGGTGCACAGCGAAAGAATGGCGGGAACCAGGTGCAACAAGGATCCCCACGCCGGCATTGATCGGCTCAGAAAATAGACAGAACATTCACTGTATGTCTACGTTCTGCCCATACAAGTCGACCAGCACACCAGGCTATGCATCAGCGTATCTTACTGACACAGGGCTAAAAAGAAGGAGGGAAGCCCCCATCCGCTACCCATCCCCTGGCCGCTACCCAACCCTCCAGCAGCTACCCATCCCCCGGCAGCCACCCATCCCCCGGCAGCTACCCATCCCCCGGCAGCTACCCATCCCCAGCCGCATTATAAGTGACTGTCGGGGGGCACAGATGGACGGCTGTGGATTGTATCTGAGGACGGCTGTGGATTGTATCTGAGGACTCGCTCAGGTGACCTCCCCAGCAGAGTACAGGGTCAGGCAGGAGACGCTGCAGACATTTCCCTGTGGTGGGGATGATATCTATGGGGGATAATCTCTCTGTGTGGGAAGATGGCGGCAGCGTCTGCCTTACAGGGAGGCTTCTCGGTGTTCCTTCTGTTTGGTTGTTAGGTGCCGAGTGATCGGAATCCATAAGTAAACAGGAGAACAGCCATAAAATAAGAGGAGGTGCAGCCGGCTACCTGCTCGGCCCAGCCCTGCGTCCTGCACGTCACATGATCAAACTGCTGCAAAGGCTTCTCGGCCTCCACCAGGCCCGTTCTCCTCTGGATTCTCCTACAGGTCGCAGTGAGATCCTTAAAGAAACAGAACATTAACAATATGTCACATCAGCGCAAAAAGGTCATTGGGGGAATCTTCCATCCTGACAACACACTCCACCCCTATATAGAGCTCTCCAACCCCCATATATACAGCTCTCCACCCCCCACATACAGCTGTCTACCCCCCCTATATACAACTCTCCACCCCCATATACAGCTCTCCAACCCCCATATATACAGCTCTCCAACCCCCATATATACAGCTCTCCAACCCCCATATATACAGCTCTCCAACCCCCATATATACAGCTCTCCAACCCCCATATATACAGCTCTCCAACCCCCATATATACAGCTCTCCACCCCCATATAGAGTTCTCCAATCCCCATATACAGCTCTCGACCCCCACATACAGCTGTCTACCCCCCCTATATACAACTCTCCACCCCCAAATACAGCTGTCTACTCCCCCATATAGAGCTCTCCTCCCCCATATACAGCTGTCCAACCCCCATATACAGCTGTCTACTCCCCCATATAGAGCTCCCCCCCCCATATACAGCTCTCCACCCTCATATACAGCCGTCAACCCCCCATATACACCTCTCCAACCGCCATATACAGCTGTCCACCCCCATATACAGCTGTGCAACCCCCCATATACAGCTGTACCCCCCCGCCCCCCCATATACAGCTGTGCAACCCCCCATATACAGCTGTGCAACCCCCCATATACAGCTGTACCCCCCGCCCCCCCATATACAGCTGTGCAACCCCCCATATGCAGCTGTCCACCCCCACCCCCCATACACAGCTATCTACCCCAGTATAAAGCTGTCTACCCTTATATAAGAGTCCAGTCAATCCAGTCACACTGCAAATTTTATGTATTTGATGGACTTTTGTCTTTTTTTCAACCTTATTAACTATGTAGATCAGTGGTTTCCAATCTGCGACTCTACAGAACTGCAACTCCCAGCAAGCCCTGAGATTCAATAGGGGATATTGTTGTTTTCTCACTATAGTTGGGATTTAGTTGTGTAGGTGACATCCGGACGGGGCTGTAATCGTCTGTACCTGACACAATAACCTTACACGGGAGTCACTCAACCCAATGTAAAACAATCCTCCATCTGCCATCCTACCCGGCCATGTTACTCTGCGGAGCCTTCATTGTCCGCTTTTCTTCTCTTAACTCTTGGTTGTGTAAGTATTTTGGACGGACAAAGGGCAGAAAAAGCCACTGCCAACGTCCTCTAATCTAACAGAGAACAAAAGGACCAGTAATGCTGATATTTCCTATAGTTGACTGTTCTCTCTGTAACCTCCTCCATACAGATTAGATGGTCGGCCGACTCCGATGTGTGTAATAGAGTCTGGGTGTTCAGACCCCACGATCATTAAGGCTCCCCAGGAGAAGCACTTGACCGAGCGCTTCTCTTCCAAGCTTGCTGCAGAAGGCTCCATAGACTATAGTGAGCCAAGGAGAGCAGCAGGCTGTGAAGAGAGGTGGTTGGTAGGGCTGGATTGTGGTGGTGGTGGTGGTATATAGTACAGGCATATGCTGTCGGCTTGGTAATATTTTACCTGCACACCTGTGTCAGAGAGATCCAGGAACCTAAGCTGTTTAAATCCCAGCAGGAAGGTGACCCCGGTGTCCGTGATCTCCGGATTACCTGCAGGAGAGATGGAGAAGCTGATCAGAGAATAGAGAACCTGTGTGTGCCGCTCTTCTCCTCACACCTGATGACTGACCCCAGACATTTATATGTTCACGTATATGAGATACCAAGCGATTAGCAGGATACATGCTGTACAGGTGTGTGGCCGTCATGTGGATGGCAGAGATACAATATCTACATTTTCACTAAGGCCGACCACCCCCGACATCAGTATGTGAAGTATGAAAAAATTCTGATGCTTTATAGGTGACGCTATAAAAACGCTGATGCTTCGAGGAACCAGAAATACAGGTTTATGGGAGGAGAGACGGCAGTCACCACACTGCCGGGTTATATCTCTGATGTTTAGTGAGGGGGGTGAGCACTGATAGGGAGGGGGGCGGACACTGATACAGACATTATTATTGAGAGGGGACACGGGGGGGAGGGGGGGTATTGTTGAGAGGGGACACAGGGGGGGTATTATTGCAAAGTAGGAGCAGATGGGGCATTAATACTGTGGATAGGGGATAATTCTTAGGGGCTGGAATACAGTTGAGCTGATATGGTTCTCTGGAGCGCTGTATAAAAGCTCCTGTGCAGCTCGCGGCACGTACTGATCTCTGCCTGTCAATCATCCCCTCCGATCGCGCTGACAGGCAGAGGGCGGTGACAACACACAGGCGGGGAGCCGCCCAGATGACTACCTCCCCGCCTCTGCCTGCCGTGCGCCCAGGTAATAATACTGCTTTTTCTCCCATATACAGCTTCTGCTGCAGCCACAGCTGTTACGTGCTGCAGGCTGCTCAGGAGGTTTAAGCAGTGCTCCAAAGAACCATATCAGCCCTATTAGGGTAATTGGTTCCCTTTAAGATGACATTATTACCACAAGATGCAGTAAACTGCAGAGATGAGCCAGAGAAGACTTCACAGCAGTCTGAACAAAAGAGGACGACTCCCATCAGAGAAGAGGCCCCCATTGGGTCACTGTATGTAACTGCACTGTAGTCTCTTATGTAAGATGTTCAGGGAGATTTAGTGGCCTGTTCATTGAGCCTAGCAATGTCCTAGCTATGATCTAAGCAGAGATGCAGGTTCTAGATGTGGGGCCTGCCTCCAAGGAACATTGGTGACATATCCTGTGGATGGGAACAATGCTGTAACCGGCCAAAAATGAACCAATCCGAAAACCTTAGTAATGAATGGCATGTATCAATCCCAAACCTGAAAAGTAGAAAGAAGGGACTTACATGACATATCTAGAAGTGTCAGCTTCCCCAGGCCTCTCTGCAGCACCCGGACCGGAGCAGTCAGCTTCCTCACCCCAACGTCAGACAGACAATTATCCTTCAGGTAGAGCTCCTCCAGGCTGTAGAGACAGAAACGTGAAAGACGATGAGATAACAGGTCCAGCCACTTATACCGACCACAGATGTAAGGATCAATAGCTGTAAATAACAGAGATTTTTTTCTTCTTTCCAATCAACTGGTTCCAGAAAGTTTTATAGATTTGTAAATTATTTCTATTTATTATTTCAGTACTTAGCAGCTGCTGTATGTCCTGCAGGAAACGGTGTATTCTCTCCAGTCTGACACAGTGCTCTCTGCTGCCACCTCTGTCCATGTCAGGAACTGTCCAGAGCAGGAGAGGTTTTCTATGGGGATTTGCTGCTGCTCTGGACAGTTCCTGACATGGACAGAGGTGGCAGCAGAGAGCACTGTGTCAGACTGGAGAGAATACACCACTTCCTGCAGGACATACAGCAGCTGATAAGTACTGGGAGACTGGAGAATTTTTACATAGAAGTTAATTACAAATTTATATAACTTTTTGAAACCAGCAGAAGTCGTTTATATTTTTTATATGTCCTAATAGACCAGGGATGGAAGACCTGGACCCTGGAGAGCTAAAGCTCTGTCTGTCCAATACCTTGAGGCTCACAGGTTTCCCATCCCTGTATTATAGGAGTTCTGAGGGTGACTACAGCCGGGGTTAGGGGGGTCACCAATCATATAAATGAGATCGGCCAATATACATTCCACTGGCAGAGACGTTCATAGGTTTATTGCTCTAAGTCTCTAACAGCGAGCAGATTTATGGAACTGCTGGCGCCAACGCTCTTAATGGTGGTGAGGAAACCTTTATAACACATTCACTGGTGGGTCACATGATTATGAATGAGAACAATGGGTGTCGAGACATTCCAGGACCAGCAGAGATGAATGATGCCAACATGAACTATTCACCTGATTTGTGGTTAAAGGGGTACTCTGGAGGGAGTTCACATCAACTTATGCCAGAAAGTTATAGAGATTTGTAAATTACTTCTAAGTTTAAAAACTCTCCAGTCTTCCAGTACTTATCAGCTGTTGCATGTCCTGCAGGAAGTGGTGTATTCTCTCCAGTCTGACACAGTGCTCTCTGCTGCCACATCTGTCCATGTCAAGAACTGTCCAGAGCAGCAGCAAATCCCCATAGAAAACCTCTCCTGGACAGCCTTAGGCATGGTGAGGGTTGTAGTACTGCAGCAGCTGGGGGCCGCAGGTTCCCCATGCCTGGTATATTTTACGCTCATGTAAAGCTAACGGATTTTTTCGAGCTTCTAATCCCCACTTACACACAGGAAAGGGGAGCAGCTCTTACTATACCTGTCCATCTCCTCTGAGGAAAGGTGTCCAAGCAGCTCATGTCCATCTCCGAGCTTACAATGCGAGACGTCCAAGGTGCGAAGACCATGAAACGATCTAATTTCTTCCAACTTCTCGGAAACCAACAAATACCTGTACGACAATAAAGGTAAAACATGAAATACAAAACATCTCGCTGTCGGCATAAGAGACAAAAAACGTCATTCTGGAAGACGACTAAAAACAGGGCGGAAGCCGACAGGTTCCTCGGTGACAAGAAGGTTCATCTCTTCCTATTTGTGCATGTAACATGAGCAGCGGGTGACATGTTACAGCAGGGTCAGGGATGGGAGGGGGAGGGAGGAGGTGTTACAGCAGGGTCAGGGATGGGAGGGGGGGAGGAGGTGTTACAGCAGGGTCAGGGATGGGAGGGGGAGGGGAGGTGTTACAGCAGGGTCAGGGATGGGAGGGGGAGGGAGATGTTACAGCAGGGTCAGGGATGGGAGGGGGAGGGAGGAGGTGTTACAGCAGGGTCAGGGATGGGAGGGGGGGGGGGGGAGGTGTTACAGCAGGGTCAGGGATGGGAGGGGGAGGGAGATGTTACAGCAGGGTCAGGGATAGGAGGGGGAGGGAGGAGGTTTTACAGCAGGATCAGGGATAGGAGGGGGAGGGTGGAGGTGTTACAGCAGGGTCAGGGATGGGAGGGGGAGGGAGGAGATGTCACAGTAGGGTCAGGGATGGGAGGGGGAGGGAGGAGATGTCACAGCAGGGTCAGGGATGGGAGGGGGAGTGAGGAGATGTCACAGCAGGGTCAGGGATGGGAGGGAGAGGGAGGAGGTGTTACAGCAGGGTCAGGGATGGGAGGGAGAGGGAGGAGGTGTTACAGCAGGGTCAGGGATGGGAGGGGGAGGGAGGAGATGTCACAGCAGGCTCAGGGATGGGAGGGAGGAGGTGTTACAGCAGAGTCAGGGATGGGAGGGGGAGGGAGGAGGTGGTACAGCAGGGTCAGGGATGGGAGGGAGGAGGTGTTACAGCAGGGTCAGGGATAGGAGGGAGGAGGTGTTACAGCAGGGTCAGGGATAGGAGGGAGGAGGTGTTACAGCAGGGTCAGGGATAGGAGGGAGGAGGTGTTACAGCAGGGTCAGGGATAGGAGGGAGGAGGTGTTACAGCAGGGCAGGGATAAGAGGAGGAGTAGGAGGTGTTACAGCAGGGCAGGGATGGAAGGGGGAGATGTTGTTACAGCAGGTTCAGGGATGGGAGGGAGGAGGTGTTACAACAGGGTCAGGGATGGGAGGGGGAGGAAGGAGGTGTAACAGCAGGATCAAGGATGGGAGGGGGAGGGAGGAGTTGTTACAGCAGGGTCAGGGATGGAAGGGAGGAGGTGTTTAAGCAGGGGCAGGGCTGTGTAACAGCAGGGTCAGGGATGGGAGGGGGAGGAGGTGTAACAGCAGGGATGGGAGGGGGAGGAGGTGTAACAGCAGGGTCAGGAATAGGAGGGAGAGGAGGTTTTATGGCAGGGTCAGGGATAAGAGGGGGAAAAGGTGTTATAGCATCGTGCACTTCAGGAGCTCAGGAAATCCTCTCTGATTCTTCTTACTATATAATACCATCAGCCATAGTGCATTGTACCTATCAGCCATAGTGCATCGTATATATCAGCCATAGTGCATCGTACCTATCAGCCATAGTGCATCGTACCTATCAGCCATAGTGCATCGTACCTATCAGCCATATTGCACCGTACAGATCAGCCATAGTGCACCGTACAGATCAGCCATAGTGCACCGTACAGATCAGCCATAGTGCACCGTACAGATCAGCCATAGTGCATCATACCCATCAGCCATAGTGCATCGTACAGATCAGCCATAGTGCATCATACCCATCAGCCATAGTGCACCGTACAGATCAGCCATAGTGCACCGTACAGATCAGCCATAGTGCATCGTATATATCAGCCATAGTGCATCGTACAGATCAGCCATAGTGCATCGTACAGATCAGCCATAGTGCACCGTACAGATCAGCCATAGTGCATCGTACAGATCAGCCATAGTGCACCGTACAGATCAGCCATAGTGCACCGTACAGATCAGCCATAGTGCATCGTATATATCAGCCATAGTGCATCGTACAGATCAGCCATAGTGCATCGTACAGATCAGCCATAGTGCACCGTACAGATCAGCCATAGTGCACCGTACAGATCAGCCATAGTGCACCGTACAGATCAGCCATAGTGCACCGTACAGATCAGCCATAGTGCATCATACCCATCAGCCATAGTGCACCGTACAGATCAGCCATAGTGCACCGTACAGATCAGCCATAGTGCATCGTATATATCAGCCATAGTGCATCGTACAGATCAGCCATAATGCATCGTACAGATCAGCCATAGTGCACCGTACAGATCAGCCATAGTGCACCGTACAGATCAGCCATAGTGCATCGTATATATCAGCCATAGTGCATCGTACAGATCAGCCATAGTGCACCGTACAGATCAGCCATAGTGCATCGTACAGATCAGCCATAGTGCACCGTACAGATCAGCCATATTGCACTGTACCCATCAGCCATAGTGCATCGTACCCATCAGCCATAGTGCATCGTATATATCAGCCATAGTGCATCGTATATATCAGCCATAGTGCATCGTACAGATCAGCCATAGTGCACCGTACAGATCAGCCATAGTGCACCGTACAGATCAGCCATAGTGCATCGTACAGATCAGCCATAGTGCATCGTATATATCAGCCATAGTGCATCGTACAGATCAGCCATAGTGCATCGTACAGATCAGCCATAGTGCATCATACCCATCAGCCATAGTGCATCGTACCCATCAGCCATAGTGCATCGTATATATCTGCCATAGTGCATCGTATATATCAGCCATAGTGCATCGTACAGATCAGCCATAGTGCACCGTACAGATCAGCCATAGTGCACCGTACAGATCAGCCATAGTGCATTGTACCTATCAGCCATAGTGCATCGTATATATCAGCCATAGTGCATCGTACCTATCAGCCATAGTGCACCGTACAGATCAGCCATAGTGCATCGTACAGATCAGCCATAGTGCATCGTATATATCAGCCATAGTGCATCGTACAGATCAGCCATAGTGCATCGTACAGATCAGCCATAGTGCACCGTACCCATCAGCCATAGTGCACCGTACAGATCAGCCATAGTGCACCGTGCTCCCTAGCTGAATGTATTACACCTACTTGCCCCGCAGACACAGTGATGTCAGCATTAGGTCTCCATACGCCTCTGTGAATTTGCGGAGTGCCATGAGGCCGCTCTGGGGATGGCAGAACTGCTGCCGGGCCTCGGCCGCTGTGAAGAGTCTTTCTGCCACTTGCTCAGGGAAACCCAGCAGGGAGTCTACATGCTGGATATTATCCGCAATCAAGTCGAGAGCCAATGTGAACAAGGATTTAGCGGTGTACCGGAGGCTTCCCTGCTCTGTGTATGTAAAGATGAACGGCTTCTCCTTGGGTTTACAAGCATCTCCTTGCATCACACATAGTTCCACCGAAAACCCTTTGGAGAAGAGTCTGGGGGGCGGAGTCTTAAGCCGCGCACGATGGGATCCGGCCACAAACAGCTGCCCCTTCTCCCGCACATAGACCGGCCCAAAGTCTTCACTTCCCTGGAGGTCGGAGAACTGCGACATCTGAACATGGAGAAGAAGCAGGAGATTGTTATAACCGTATATTATAGGAGAGAATGTGTGATACCTGGGATCGCCGATCTGCTAAATAATTAGGATGGACTGAAGCTGCAGTGTGAACACGCACTAACATGTCCTGCCTTTACTGACCCAAAATAATTTACTTTACAAGAATGTGATTAATATTGTGGGAACTAATAGGAGAAGCGCTGATCCAGAACCATGAAGCCTCCGCCACACCATCACATTCAGCCTGTGACCTCTGACCTCACCATCAGATTCAGCCTGTGACCTCTGACCTCACCATCAGATTCAGCCTGTGACCTCTGACCTCACCATCACTTAACAGCCAGCGAACTCTAACCTCACTATCACTGTACAGCCTGTGACCTATGACCTCACAATTATCATAGCCTGTGACCTCTGACATCACCACCACTGTACAGCCCGTGACCTCTGACCTCACCATCACTGTACAGCCTGTTACTTATGACCTTACCATCAATGTACAGCCTGTGACCTCTGACCGCACCATCACTGTACAGCCTGTGACCTCTGACCTCACCATTACGTACAGCCTGTGACCTCACCATACAGTCGGTGACCTCACCATACAGCCGGCGACCTCTGACCTCCCCGTCACTGTACAGCCGGTGACCTCTGACCTCCCCATTGCCGTACAGCCTGTGACCTCACCATCACTGTACAGACTGTGACCTATGACCTCACAATTATCATAAAGCCTGTGACCTCTGATGTCACCTCTACTGTACCGTCTGTGACCTCTGACCTCACCTTCACTGTAAAGCCCGTGACCTCTGACCTCACCATCACTGTACAGCCTGTGACCTCTGACCTCGTGTTATTAGTCAGATGTTTCTAACAGTCACATTTAGCTGGAAATCTCCTCAATCTTTCACTGTCAAACAACTTACACTACAAGGAACTAAAGTCCGTGCTGGGTGACATGTCGGATCTCAGAGCTTGTATAACGTTCTTAGAGGCCGCACACAACATGGCGGCCATTCCCCTTAGAGCAGTGACAACCCATGTCTGTCCCTTCCCTCAGCTCACACATCCCCGCCAGTCACCTCTGTCCCCGGGTACACAGCCGCCCGGAACCTTTGTCACTCGGAATGTTTCTTCTCGGTGCCTGAATGACCAACCACACGTGCACTTCCGGGTTATGTGTGATCATTTCCGGAAAAGCGCCTGGTTTCTTAGTAACGGCATAGCAACAGGACGAGGCTCGGAGGTCCCGGCTTGTGGAGACATGACCCGGGCGGGTAACCTGTGTGTGAGCTCGGCGGGAGCGCTGGTGTCTCTGGCCACATCCAGCGATGACAGACACCCGGCGGAGCACATGATAGACGGGTGAGGAGGCCCAGCCAATCACATCGCAGCTTTCAGCTTTCATTTTAAGGGTTGAGGATGGTGACTGGTCCTATCACTACAGCGCATGCGCATGCAGGACCCCACTCCATTCATTCTCTATGGCAGGGAGAGAGCTGGAGAGCTAAAGCTTTGGCTGCCCGGGCATGATGGGAGTTGTAGTTCTGCAACAGCTGGAGGGCCCCATCCCTGGTCTATGGGAGATGCTGGAGATAGCTGAGTGCAGCTTCCATAGAGATTAAAGGGAGCATCCTGCCCCCAGACCCCTAGGCTCAGGATATACTTCTAATCACAGCGAAAGTTCTATTTAAAACTCTCCAGTCTTCCAGTACTTATCAGCTGCTGTATGTCCTGCAGGAAGTGGTGTAACCTCTCCAGTCTGACACAGTGCT
This sequence comes from Dendropsophus ebraccatus, assembly GCF_027789765.1. Taxonomy (NCBI): domain Eukaryota; kingdom Metazoa; phylum Chordata; class Amphibia; order Anura; family Hylidae; genus Dendropsophus; species Dendropsophus ebraccatus. The sequence goes on along the minus strand of NC_091461.1, from coordinate 123,199,797 downwards.
CTCTGCTGCCACCTCTGTCCATGTCAGGAACTGTCCAGAGCAGGAGAGGTTTTCTATGGGGATTTGCTGCCACTCTGGACAGTTCCTGACATGGACAGAGGTGGCAGCAGAGAGCACTGTGTCAGACTGGAGAGAATACATCACTTCCTGCAGGACATACAGCAGCTGATAAGTACTGGAAGAATGGAAAGAGTAAATTAGTTCCTGCATCACATACAGCAGCTGATAAGTACAGGAATACTGCAGGTTTGTACATAGGAGTAAATTACAAATCTATGTAACTTTCTGACCCCAGTTTATTTGTACTTTGAGTGGGGTCATACATGGCTGCTATCAATAACTGACCGCTGTATATATCTATATATATATATACATATATATCTGATAGATGCGGCAGTCAGTGGCCGGGGTCATATTCCTGCACACTAGTCGCCTCCTCCGTATACAGGGTACAGGAGATATATACTGCCGTACAGAACAGTTACACCTCTTGTCACTCCCTGAGATGGGAATCACCTGAAGCGATGGATCTGGGGTTCTCTGACGTATCGGTGAGACTACAGGGTCAGTCATGGAGGTTTTGTGATCTACTGTCCAGACCTGAGGCCTAAGCCGCCATCCGCCTTACATAAGGTATCATACAGCTGATTTCAGCTCCGGAGGGTCCTTATTGTTGGTGATTAGAAATAATAATCCAGACCTAATGACCTATTCTATTCCTACAGATTTACAGACTTTCTTCCTCTCTTCTTAGAAATCCAGAGACCTTTTGGACGACGACCGGAACGTTCCCTCAGGAATTCATCATCAGTCTGAGCGGCTTACAGAGGATCGGGAAGATCAGCATCGAGAGCTCACTAAGTGAGTTATTCAGCTCTGTGTCCATAGAGAGTCTATGGGCCCTATTCCACCGGACGATTATTGTTCAAATAATCATTAACGATCTCAAACGACCGCTATTGCGAAAGACCTGAAAACGTTCACTCATTTCCATGGAACGATAATCGTTACTTATGATCGTAATTGCGATAGTTTTTTCTTCGCTATTGCGTTCATATCTATTGCAAACGACCAAACGTCATCTTATTCAGTGCGAACGAGCAACGATAAAAATAGGTCCAGGTCTTATAAAGCGATCAACGATTTCTCGTTCGGTCGTTAATCGTTAACTGCATTTCAACCGAACGATTATCATTTGGATTCGAACGATTTAACGATAATCTGAACGATAATCGTCCGGTGGAATAGGGCCCTATGACTGCGGTCAATTCCTTCCACCACCCCCAAGTTCAGACATTTATAGTGAAGGAAATGCCATAGTTAGTGTGATGGGGCCATAACATGTCACTCTACTGCCACACAGTGGTACACAGCGGTAGTGCTGGAGTTCTTCAACTGAGATTTAGACCACAGGAGTCAAACTCTCGCTCTCCAGCTGTTTACAAAGCTACAACTCCCATCATCCCTGTAGACCATTAGCTTTGGCTGTCCAGGCATGATGGGAATTGTAGTTTTGCAACAGCTTGAGGCCTTAGTTTGACACTACAGATTTACACTATTTCAACTTTGTGCAATGTGGCACATAAACAGTGTCACTTCTGTCTACAATCATTTAGCAAAGCGTCCCAGGAATAAACCAGGCACCATCTGCCGTAACAGGCACCCAGCCGTATATCACATTCATGCAATCGCTAAGCATACTCTCTGAATAATGCAAAGCCAATAAAACGCCACATTTGCAACATTTTGCTCCTCTAGGAAACCCATCTATGATTTAGGCCTGGACTGAGCTGCTGCATGCTGCACAATGGGGTTCATGTAATACTGTGTGCACTTTATACATTTGGTGCCACTGACTGGCTGAGTGGGCCTGACACATCGCTACCCAGGTCTCCGCTCAGACCAGGAAGCGGCCGAGGACAGCGCACCCCATCGCTGGAGCGGGGCAGGTAGGTGAAGTCCAGACTTCTCCTTTAATGTATTGTAAATCTTCCCAAGCACAGTGTAGCCCGTCACGGTCAGTGCACTGTGTCCTGGCATAGCAGTAAGGAGTAGTGATGTCACGATACCAGAATTTTCAGTTCTATACCGATACTAACATTTTTATTTCGATACTCAATACCAGTTCGATACTTACTAAAATATTTAAAAAAAAACACAACAATAGAAATATAATACTCCCTAGACAGCGAATATAATAAACCTGAAATGTTTTCTATACTCTTCAGGCCTGCACTATTACAGAGATACCAATTTATGAAGCTTTTTTAAATTTTATTACGTTAAAAGTAAAGGTTTGCGTTTTTTTACATAACTGTGTACAGAGTACAGCGATCACTCAGACAACTCCGCTATACACTGCTCACTCGGCTCCGCTATACACTGCTCACTCGGCTCCGCTATACACTACTTAGCCGACTCCGCTATACACTGCTCACTCGGCTCCGCTATACACTGCTCACTCGGCTCCGCTATACACTACTTAGCCGACTCCCCTATACACTGCTCACTCGGCTCTGCTATACACTGCTCACTCGGCTCCGCTATACACTGCTCAGTCGGCTCCGCTATACACTGCTCACTTGGTTTCGCTATACACTGCTCACTCGGCTCTGCTATACACTGCTCACTCGGCTCCGCTATACACTGCTCACTCGGCTCCGCTATACACTGCTCACTCTGCTCTGCTATACACTGCTCACTCGGCTCTGCTATACACTGCTCACTCGGCTCTGCTATACACTGCTCACTCGGCTCTGCTATACACTGCTCACTCGGCTCTGCTATACACATACTTATGCTGATGTCGACACCTCACAGCCCCTGCACCTCCCCCACCTGCCAGCCGGCTGGATCCTCACATGTGTCCTCTCTCTCGGACCTCCCGCTCTCCCTCTCCAGCCTTCTCCTCCTTCCTCCTCTCTCCCTCTCCGTCCTCCTCTCCCTCTCCAGCCTTCTCCTACTTCCTCCTCTCTCCCTCTCCGTCCTCCTCTCCCTCTCCAGCCGCGGAGACCTCCGTGCAGCTCCGGCTCCTCTGCATAAATCATTTCAGCGGGGGTCTGCTACATACAGTAGCCGACCCCTGCTGCATATGGACCTGGCTTAGGAGGGGTCAGGTGCCGCTGTCAGTGTGACAGCGGCATCTACACAGTTACATAGCCGGCACTAGCGATCGCAAAGTGCCGGCTATTTAAAATTGGCGCCGCCGGGAGCGGAAGGAGAGAGAACAGAGGAGGAGACTGCAGGGGCAGTGAGAGGCACATAGAGAACACGGCCGGCGCTCAGCTAGCCGCCGGCCGTGTTCTCTGCGTTATACTTTATGTTAAGTTGCCTAATAGTGCAGCTTTAACATAAAGTATCAATATTAGGAAATCCTGGTACCGAACCGTTTTTTAGCCCGAAATATCGCTAGTAGTATCGATATTTTGGTGCATCGTGCATCCCTAGTAAGGAGTAAGGGCTGAGTTCTGCTGCGGTTAGACAAGTAAGGTGGAGGAAGTCCTGTGTGTGTATTACATGTGAATAAACTGGTCCTGCTCCCCAGCGTCCGAATAACAAATACCTGTGCACCATTGGGGGGGGGGGGGGCAGCTGTCAGAGCCCAAAACCACATTGTCAACACTGCGAAGGGTTAATCTTACAGAACCGTGCAGGTTTTTAAAAATCTCTCAAAATGACTCTGATTTGTAATCTTGTCTTTTGGTTTTTCTCTAGTACGAAACTTAAAAATCTACAGCAGTGCCTCCAAAGAAGCGGCAAACTTTGAGCCATGTGTGGAGAGAGGTAAGTCCTGCCCTGTTACTCCGTCTTCTGTGGACAATTCCTTCCCATTAGAAGTGTTGCTTAAAGGGCATCTCACCATGTTAAGTACGCTCCTAGCTGTGAATAATAGTGCTGGGTCTTTCATGCTTCTTGATGAGTCCAGGCCCATGCGAGGCAGACCGTGCGGCAGAATTAGGCAGGGTTCACACTGCGGTTTTGCAATCCATTTTTTTTCATCCGTTTTATGCAAAAAAACAGATGTATTTGTGTTCATCCTTTTTAAATTTGTTTTTCTATTGACTTCCATTATAAAAATAACAGATCAACACAGGCAGCGTTATCGTCTCCTTACCACCCCCCACCCTACAGGCAGCGTTATCGTCTCCTCACCACTCCCCCCTACAGGCAGTTTATCGTCTCCTCCACACTCCCCCCTACAGGCAGCGTTATCGTCTCCTCCACACTCCCCCCTACAGGCAGCATTATCGTCTCCTCCACACTCCCCCCTACAGGCAGCGTTAACGTCTTCTCCACACCCCTCCCCCCCTACAGGCAGCGTTATCGTCTCCTTACCACCACCCCCCCTACAGGCAGAGTTATCGTCTCCTCACCACTCCCTCCTACAGGCAGCGTTATCGTCTCCCTACCAACCACCACCCCCCGCCATTGCCGGGCCGCACACACATACACTTACATACATCTGGATTACACCTGAACCCAGTGTCCCTCTGTATTTTTTCTTATAACTCTGTTTCTCCTCCCTGTGTGCCATGTTTCGGCTGCCATCAGGATGTAATGTGACCTTTGACCTTTGTTCATTCCAGAACTCGAGCACGTGGAAGGACAGTTCCAAACTGAGGAGATCACTGTAAGTATGAACCAATGTGCAGTGTGCCAGGCCCGGCGCCATATTTTCCTCCAGTACTGACTGACATCAGAGGTGTTAAAGGGGTTTTCTGGGGAGTTCTGCGGCCAGCTTTAGCCACTGGCAGATGAGACAAGAGGTGAATTACTGCAGTCAGTGATTATAACCATGCCCTAGTACAGGAGAGCTGAAAAGCAACCAAACTGCCAATGCTGACGTAAATCTATAGGGGAAGAATAGAAAAGTTCCTGAATGCAAAATGAAGTAACTTTCTAACCTGTCTTTATTATACATTTCCTACCATTTAGCTGCCACTCATAAAGAAATAAAAATAAGTCTTTCTGATGGAGTTTTTCCACACTAGATAAGGTAGTAGAAAAAGGGAGAGAAGCACAGCTCATATAGGCTGGAGAGAGGGAGAAGAGCAGATACAAGGCAGTCTGCTGAGGACAATCACATAGGCTGGAGAGAAGGAGAAGAGCAGATACAAGGCAGTCTGCTGAGGACAATCACATAGGCTGGAGAGAAGGAGAAGAGCAGATACAAGGCAGTTTGCTAGGGACAATCATAGAGGCTGGAGAGATAAGAGGAGCAGATACAAGGCAGTCTGCTGGGGACAGTCATAGAGGCTGGAGAGAGGGAGACGTGCAGATACAAGGCAGTCTGCTGAGGACAATCACATAGTCTTGAGAAAGAAAGAAGAGCAGATACAAGGCAGTCTGCTGGGGACAATCATATAGGCTGGAGAGAAGGAGAAGAGCAGATACAAGGCAGTTTGCTAGGGACAATCATAGAGGCTGGAGAGATAAGAGGAGCAGATACAAGGCAGTCTGCTGGGGACAGTCATAGAGGCTGGAGAGAGGGAGACGTGCAGATACAAGGCAGTCTGCTGAGGACAATCACATAGTCTTGAGAAAGAAAGAAGAGCAGATACAAGGCAGTCTGCTGGGGACAATCATATAGACTGGAGAGAGAAAAGAGCAGATTCAAGGCAGTCTGCTGGGGTATAATCATATACACTGGAGAGAGGTAGAAGAGCAGATACAAGGCAGTCAGCTGGGGATAATCATATAGGCTGGAGAGAGGGAGAAGAGCAGATACAAGGCAGTCTGCTGGGGATAATCATATAGGCTGGAGAGAGGGAGAAGAGAAGATACAAGGCAGTCTGTTGGGGATAATCATATAGGCTGGAGAGAGGGAGAAGAGAAGATACAAGGCAGTCTGCTGGGGACACTCATAGAGGCTGGAGAGAGGGAGACGTGCAGATACAAGACAGTCTGCTGAGGACAATCACATAGTCTTGAGAAAGAAAGAAGAGCAGATACAAGGCAGTCTGCTGGGGACAATCATATAGACTGGAGAGAGAAAAGAGCAGATTCAAGGCAGTCTGCTGGGGTATAATCATATACACTGGAGAGAGGTAGAAGAGCAGATACAAGGCAGTCAGCTGGGGATAATCATATAGGCTGGAGAGAGGGAGAAGAGCAGATACAAGGCAGTCTGCTGGGGATAATCATATAGGCTGGAGAGAGGGAGAAGAGCAGATACAAGGCAGTCTGTTGGGGATAATCATATAGGCTGTGTACAGAGAGAAAATACCAAAGATTGTAGAAGCAAAAGAACTTTTTAATACCTATGGAGAAAATGCTTCTGCATTATAATGAGTACAAAGAAAGAAGGCAGAAAAGCTCTTCGGATGTGTTCCTAACCTTCTCTTTTTAGCATATGTGTGTCCTCGGTTGTAGAAGCTACTGGAATCTGGGATCATTGTAGTAAACAGACTCTTTGGCCGGCGTTTCCAAGGTGTAATCAGATTCAATGGGTTTATCTATAAGAAGTAACATGCTGCAGTTCCCAGCTCCACCTGTACACCGATGTTCAGTGCCAGATAGTAGGAACAGATAGTTCTGTCAGTATCTTGCAAATAGCCAGTTCCAAAATACTTTTACGTTAATCGTCTGCAGTCACGAAAAAGCACAGCTGTTCTAGAGGCTTCCTGCTCTTCCTACGGCCTCATGGATCTAATCTGGTGGCGATAAAAACCATTGCAGCTGGTCCCATTGAAGTCAATGGGATGAAATGCAGTACCAGGTACAGCCACTATGGGGGATTAACAAAGGAACCTTGCAGGTACAGGGTGTCAGACACCCCCTGGCCTAGTCATGGAAAACCCCTTTAAAAGCCTACAATGCATGATACTACTCTATTTTATAGAAACATTTTCTGTTGGTTTGGGGCTTTTCGGTCTCACCTGTATAATATATACCTGTGACATCACACCGGAATATGCATTGATGTTCTAAACAACGTATCTCTTCACTCTCTTCGCAGCTCCCCGGGGTTCAGGCGTCTCACCTCCGTTTTGTCATCGTCTCCGGATATGATCATTTTGTCTGCGTGCGCAGTGTATCGGCAGAGAGCGCCATCTGAGCTGAGATAATCCGTGTAATAGACGGAGCCCGGAAAACGTGATTCGGAGGACCTGGCAGCGTTATGAACAACCTCTGACACATAATAACTTTATTATACCGTACGGTAAATCATTTGTTATATTTCAACAGTTTGAGCAAATAAAATGTCAAGTTGCTTTTTTTATATGAGAGAGAAAATGGCCTCCAACGCATTTCATTCCACATAAAGAAACACGGAAGCGATGCAGCCAGGGATCTTTGAAATGTCAGCGGTTTATTGCCGAAAATGAACAATGCGTTTTGGGGCTGGATCGGTCCCTTCATCATCTCCTTATGTGAGAGGGAATTGCCAACTATAGGACAAACCTGACTCTTGGACGCACCGGGATTATACGGCAGAAATAGGAGAAATATATATTATATTCATCAAAACTTCCCTGGTGGTCTAGAGAAGCCAATGGATTATTATTGTTAAAGGGGCCCTCCGGACCATTTTTAATGCACTTGAACTTACTTGAGATTCAATAAAAAGAGATTGTAAAAAAGAGCAGCAGCAAATCCCCATAGAAAACCTCTCCTGCTCTGGACAGTTCCTGAAATGGACAGAGGTGGCAGCAGAGAGCACTGTGTCAGACTGGAGAGAATACACCACTTCCTGCAGGACATACAGCAGCTGATAAATACTGGAAGACTGGAGATTTATAAATAGAAGTAAATTACAAACCTATATAATTTTCTGAAACCAGTTGATTTGAAAGAAAAATATTTTAGCTGGAGTACCCCTTTAAGGGCAGTGGAGACAGTCATATTAGTCACATGAGTTGTTACCCTAACTATAGAAGATCACATCCATCCAGAATATAGAATAAAAGGAGATTTCAGGATTAGAAAAGAGATCTGTGTTTTTCCATCACTCGGCAACAACAATGACAAAGTAAACAGGAGAAGTTGAAGGTACAAACAGCGTAAGTACAAACCAGATAGTATCTAGGAATATAAACATAAGGATCCAAAAGTCCCCGATTCCGGAACCACGCTCACCTGTTTACTAAACAACAGAACGGGTAGGACCGGCCAAGAGAGGAATAAGGAGGAAGAGAAGAGTCCCAGCACTGCTCGGGTAACATGGAGGAAGAGAAGAGTCCCCGCACTGCACGGGTAACAAGAAGGAAGAATCCCCGCACTGCTCGGGTAACATGGAGGAAGAGAAGAGTCCCCGCACTGCTCGGGTAACATGGAGGAAGAGAAGAGTCCCCGCACTGCTCGGGTAACATGGAGGAAGAGAAGAGTCCCCGCACTGCTCGGGTAACATGGAGGAAGAGAAGAGTCCCCGCACTGCTCGGGTAACATGGAGGAAGAGAAGAGTCCCAGCACTGCTCGGGTAACATGGAGGAAGAGAAGAGTCCCAGCACTGCTCGGGTAACATGGAGGAAGAGAAGAGTCCCCGCACTGCTCGGGTAACATGGAGGAAGAGAAGAGTCCCAGCACTGCTCGGGTAACATGGAGGAAGAGAAGAGTCCCCGCACTGCTCGGGTAACAAGAAGGAAGAGTCCCAGCACTGCTCGGGTAACATGGAGGAAGAGAAGAGTCCCAGCACTGCTCGGGTAACATGGAGGAAGAGAAGAGTCCCAGCACTGCTCGGGTAACATGGAGGAAGAGAAGAGTCCCAGCACTGCTCGGGTAACATGGAGGAAGAGAAGAGTCCCAGCACTGCTCGGGTAACATGGAGGAAGAGAGAGTCCCCGCACTGCTCGGGTAACATGGAGGAAGAATCCCCGCACTGCTCGGGTAACATGGAGGAAGAGAAGAGTCCCCGCACTGCTCGGGTAACATGGAGGAAGAGAAGAGTCCCCACACTGCTCGGGTAACATGGAGGAAGAGAAGAGTCCCAGCACTGCTCGGGTAACATGGAGGAAGAGAAGAGTCCCAGCACTGCTCGGGTAACATGGAGGAAGAGAAGAGTCCCAGCACTGCTCGGGGAACAAGGAGTAAGAGAAGAGTCCCAGCACTGCTCGGGTAACAAGAAGGAAGAGTCCCCGCACTGCTCGGGTAACATGGAGGAAGAGAAGAGTCCCCGCACTGCTCGGGTAACATGGAGGAAGAGAAGAGTCCCCGCACTGCTCGGGTAACATGGAGGAAGAGAAGAGTCCCCGCACTGCTCGGGGAACATCTGCAGCACCAGATGCAGCCAGAGGACAGAGAGGGCGCTGTTAGTGGAAAAAGAAAGCTAAAGCTTTGGCTGTCCAGCCATGATGGGAATTGTAGTTCTGCAACAACCGAAGGGGGGCAGATTCCCGATCCCTGCTCTATATAAAACAGTCCAGGGGCTAACTTCTTCATCATAGTCTTTGCTATTTCCATCACAGTCTTTGCTATTTCCATCATAGTCGCCCTATTTCCATCATAGTCGCCCTATTTTCTCCTGCTGCATTTTCTACAATTTTCATAAAACTTAATCCAATATGGTTTTTGCAATTTTTGCATCGTTTCTGAAAATTCATCCAACAATATGTGATGGAGCGATCCCCTAAGGGCCACACAGTCTGACTGCTGAGATCTGGGCTGGAAGGAGATCGATGTGATGTCTGCATTTATAGCAGCCCAGATTTGCATGAAAAACCATCTTCCATTGATATCAATGTGAAATTCCCCGGAGGCTGTTTTTAGCTCTTTCGCAGCCAACACCAAAAGAAGACATTGTGCATAACCCTAAGTGCCTGACTTTTCTGCATGGATTCTCCCATTGCAGTCAATAGGAAATCTAACATCCACAGGGATCTCAGATGTTTATTTTATGCAGAATTTTCCATCTTCATAATTTACCGTGTGAACGAGCCCTAAGGCCAATTATACACAGGCATGTTACAGCCAATTCTCCCCGCCCGACCGCCATCTAATAACCTGAACCAGCAGCATCATTACACCTGCGGTCACACCGGGACATTCAGCAGTAATAGAGGCACCGGGACTCCCCACATTATCTTCATGAGTAACTAACCTATAGCAACTCCAGGGATTGACTGATTGCTACAGACCTGGCAGATAACCCCCCCCCCCCGGGATCAGCTGATCGCCACAGGCCTAGCAGATGAAGCCCCCTCCTCCAGGGATCAGCTGATCGCCACAGGCCTAGCAGATGAAGCCCCCTCCTCCAGGGATCAGCTGATCGCCACAGGCCTAGCAGATGAAGCCCCCTCCTCCAGGGATCAGCTGATCGCCACAGGCCTGGTCGATGAAGCCCCCCCCCATTGATCAGCTGACTGCCCAGGCCCAGCAGATGAAGCGCCCCCTCAGGTGATTAGCACATTGCCCAGGTCTGTGAGATGAAACCCCTCCTCCAGGGATCAGCTGATCACCACAGGCCTGGCAGAAGCAGCGCCCCCCTTAGGTGATCTGATGTCATCACCAGGGCACACTTGGGAACAAACTTGCGTTTCATTCACACACAATATAAAAAGTAAATTATTCATTTGAGTTTTTTCTTTGTAAATAATCACCAATCTCCTGCTTTCCTATGTTTTATTGTTCCCTCAGGGCACAGGACGTCTCCAGATATTTGCAGATATCAGACTGCGGCCGACACCTCTTTAGGCCACAACCGTCACACACGAATACATGGTAGAACCTGGTCCTGTGGGCAGATAGACGTCTGACACTTCTGGGCTTTGTAGTTCATTGCGGTCAGACCAGCTGTAGATTCCCGGGTGGTCGGCGGCCTCGGATTTGTTATTGTGACGCTCAGACAACAGACTAGTTTGTTTTCTCCAGTACAGAACGCACCTCCTCCGGTTTGTAGCCCCAGGGTCCCATGTTGCCCTATAATTAAACCATCGAGTTACTCAATGATTACACAATCTTATAAGCGGTTACGTAACTTCTGGTTACACCGATCATTATCATTCCTATCCATGTCACCTTAACGTGGCGACATGGTACAATCATTTTCATCAAATAGTTTTCTAAGATCCTCACTTTTTAATATCTACAGAGCAGGTGTTTATCGTGTGTACACCAGGGGGAGTATATACGGTGAGCCCTTGCACCTGTGCGTTGCTGTTGCACCTTCTGTTTTTTTATCATTCCTATCCGTCTTGTTATCCTTCATCATTTAAAGCTATAACCGGGTATTTTAGTTCATAATATAAAAGTTTTCCCTTTCTCATGTGGTAACTTGGAGTTGAACGACCAATCAGCCATAACAGTAAAACCACTTGGGTAAAGGTAAGTGTGTCAGGTGTCACACTCTGGGATGATGGCTGCCTTATGCACTGTCACCACTTGGTGTCCCACTCTCCCCTATCTGTTTGTCAAAGCACAGCTGAAGGCTAAGGGTTAACTACTGTTCACTGAGCAATCGCAGGTACCTCACAAACAACCCACCAACTACACATCTTCCCTCTGTTCTCTCCTACACAGCCCCACCAATAGGAGGTTAGACCCGGTCACCCCTATATAAGGATAGTTAGTTCCTGGTGGGAGGTCTTCTTTAGTGTATGGTGGAGAGAACAAGACACCCGAATGTTCCTGCTGCAGTATATACCTGGGCCTGGCCAAGCACCACAGCCCTTGTTGGGAGCTATAGCTAGAGACTTCTTTTATAAGAGATTTTAAGCACAAGATGCAGTGCTAAATCCGCAGGTGGGGTAACCGTCACCTGGGTTAACCTTGTCTAGGCCTGGCATCCTTCTTTAACAGTCAGGACAGTCTACAAAAGTCAAGAGACTGATCCCCAGTAGGACAAAGAGCCTAAGTTGACGTATCGTACTTTGCTCAACTACCTTGGGAAGCCTTGAGGAGTTAGCGTCACCCAGCTGTTCAAGCCTTGGACTCGTAGTACCAAACCTGGCCGCCACTGAGCTGATTTGGCAGAAGACGGTCATCTCTCTACCTTGCTTCTAACCGCGAGTACGAGGATTCTCTACAGTACACTCAGTCACATTCTACGTATCCTGGCAGAGTACTCTACTAAATAGACAAGTTCCCCGAGGCGGCCCCTTATACATCAACTCTTATTCCACGTCACTATCTCCGGCACCGCTGTCACCTCTTTACCACTGTAATCTGTATTGCACTGAAATCTTTACATAAAAGTCACCTTCTGTTAAAGTGCTGGACTCCATGATTGTTTTGTCACCGCACCCACACACTGTGCTCCCTCTTCCAGTTCCTGTGTCTGGGGGTATCACCACTCCTGGCCACCGTGACAAGTGCCCAGAGAAACCACCAGAGGCCACCTGTTTTATATGAGACTAGTTCTGTTTCTGGAAGAAAGTGGCCATTTTTTTCTATACCTGGATAACTACTTTAAAGGGGTACTCCAGCAAAAATCTTTTTATTTTAAATCAACTGGTTTCAAAAGGTTATAGAAATTTGTAAATTCTGTTTAAAAAATCTCCAGTCTTCCAGTACTTATTAGCTGCTGTATGTCCTGCCGGAAGTGGTGTATTCTCTCCAGTCTGACACAGTGCTCTCTGCTGCCACCTCTGTCCATGTCAGGAACTGTCCAGAGCAGGAGAGGTTTTCTATGAGAATTTGTTACTGCTCTAGACAGTTCCTGACATGGACAGAGGTGGCAGCAGAGAGCATTGTGTCAGACTGGAGAGAATACACCACTTCCTGCAGGACATACAGAAGCTGATAAGTACTGGAAGACTGGAGATTTTTGTAATAGAAGTAAATTACAAATATAACTTTCTGAAACCAGTTGATTTGAAAGAAAAAGATTTTTGCTGGAGTACCCCTTTAATGATGATCATTGTAAATCAGAAAGATAAAAGAACGTCCAGCTGTATGACTCTGCAACACCATATATCATGGATGAGGAACCTTCTGCCCTACAGATGTTGCCAAGCTGCAACTCCTATCATGCCCAGATAGCTAAAGCTTTGGCTGCCCGGTCCTGATGGGAGTTGTAGTTTTGTAACAACCCTTTGTTCGCTCGTGCGTGCCGCCGCTATTACCTTATAAATGACTTTTCCCTCCTGCAGAATGTAAAGCCTCTCGGGGAGGGCGGCGTATTTGGCGCTGCACAGATTCTGCATAGTGTCTAATACCACAGGACAAGATGGCTGCTCCTCCAACAGGCGTTTAGCTGCAGCGAGCCGATCCTGGATGCTCTGATGCTTCTTTATGGATATATTGTTTTTTAAAGCCCATTCATCTACAAATAAGAAAAACAAAGACATTATATATGTGAGGTTATCAATGACTCCGCTATGGGGCGACCACGGCTGTCTTTGGAACTGGGGATGATTGTCGAAGACTAGTGTTGAGCAAACTTGCCGAAAATGTGGGTTCGGCAACAATTGTCCGAACCTGAACACTCGGGATTTGACTGTGATTGATGAAGTTTGATGCCACCCTAAGGAGTCCTGTGGACACAACCATAGTCCATAGTCTGTATCCATCTTTCCATCCACCTGTTACGGCTTATTACCGATCCACATGAGAGGAGATTAAGTTAATGACTGTGGGAGGTCTAACTGGTGGAACCCACTATCTCAGGATCGGGGTCGGGAGACTCCCTCTGCAGTGGGGCAGTGAACCCTGTATTTATCTCCAGCGACTCCCATAGACAGTGACTGGAGCCGCGGTGGGCATGTGTCTCTGCCGCTCCATTCTGATTGGAGAATTGGGACCCTGTTGTTGAGATTGCAGGAGGGTTCCAGCAGTCCGACCTCTTGCGATAATATCTTTATCCCCTATGGGATCAGTCTTAGTGGTGGCATTATTCTTTTGAAAATTATTTTCCTAAACAAGTCATTGATAAAGGGGGACCATCATCCTGTGCCATCCTGTGCTGGCGGCGGCCAGCTACAAATTCAAACTCCTGGCAACTCCGTAGCCAGCTGCTAAAGCAAGCGGTATGTGGAATCGCCAGACCTCCCATAGACTTGTATTGCAATATGCTTGCAATGCAAGTCTATGGGAAGTGCATCAATTCTTAGCCGATCTTCCCCATTGCCTATGTGGCCACAATTCACCCCAAAAATACCATCCGTACCTTCTGCGTGAGCTTCATCAATGTAGATAATCAAAAAATCTGCCACAGAGCTGAAATCCTGGACAAGCTTGTTGAACTCGCTAAGCCTGAAGAGGAACGGGGGTCATGTGCAGCTTCCAAATGTCAGCACCAAGGGACGGGGGCCTGAAATAAAAAATATATATATATCATGTTTTCACATATCTTTTCTATTGGGACATATTTCTCTTCCATTTCCATATCTATCCATATGGGTGACCTCACCTTAGAGTATTATCCAATCACATTAAAGGGGTTCTCCAGCGCTACAAAAACATGGCCGCTTTCTTCCAAAGACAGCACGGCTCTTGTCTCCAGGTCAGGTGTGGTTAGCAATTAAGCCTCATTCACTCCAATGAAACCGAGTTACAAAATCTGCACCCAAACTAGAGACCAGAGGGGTGCTGTCTCTAGAAGAAAGCGGCCATGTTTTTGTAGTGCTGGTGATCCATCATGGTGTGTCCCCTTTTCTATGGAGCTCAGATAAGAGTGATCACTAGTAGCATCTCCTGTGGTTTCCATCATTCTGCAGAATAGAATGCGGTTCCAGGTTTTCACCTAAAGTCTGGGAAGCGCCCCATCCCCGGAACTTCGAGACACTATACAGACTGTGCTGGGTGCATCTTACAGGGGGATGGACATTGCATTTAGGACTTGATCATCTAAGCACAAACTTGCAACCCCCCAAATCCTCAATTTGCAGCACAGATCCGTATGACCATACAGCATTCTACCTGCCCAGTATCACCTGCAGAGTATTACTGAGTATTGACGGAACTTTCCAGGCTCCTCCACCAAGTGCCCAAGACGTCTAGAAGAAAAGTTGGCACCAAATGCAAAGTGTTTGGCAAATGGTTAAGCAGATCTATCTCAGGTGCGTCACTGAGGGCTTACCCCACCCTGTTCCTTATTCCTCGCAGGGTATTCCCCTTATAGAAAGGCTGTATATTTATATTACAAGTTCCTGAACTGGCAGCCATTGGAAGCTGGCAACTCTCCTCTTCTCCTCAGGGTATAGTCACACTATAGCTCTGCCCTGGATCTGCAGGTGCCCATTAGCTCCATTATAGTTATCATTGAAGCTAACCTGATGCTTTTTCCAACATTATCGGTTTGCACCATTTTCTCAATCATATTTTTTTGTTTGTTTTTCTGTGATTTTATTTTGTTGGGGTCTTATAAAGCATGTCAGAAACTGTCCAGGGGGGTAACAAAAAGAGTAATATGCAAAAAGTGCCCGTGCGTCCACGCTGCGCTACCCTTGTTTATTTTGGACTATAGAGCACGTGGTTTGGATTTAAGCCAATGAAACCTTGAAGTGTCGTTGCCGACCGCACCCCTGTTGTCACAACTACATCCTGTTTTCATATCAGATGAACTATATGGGATATCCTCATTCTATGCATCCAAAAAAATATCAATATGTAAAAACAAGGTGGATAAATATTATGTTCCATATAGGAAGAAGTCCAGGATCCTTCTCATACAGGTCTAGGAAGCAAATCCAGGTCCAGCAAAGGGTTGTGTATGTAGAACCTCTAAGACCTCAGTACAGAACCTGTCATACATGTGTAGTGTCCCGGTACAGGTGTGACGCTAAGTCTTATGCCACCCAGGTAAAGGGAACTGTGTCAGGTGTCACACAGGGGGATGATGGCTGTCATTCTGCACCGTCACCACTTGGTGTCTCACTCACCCCTGTCTGCTGTAAGCATGGCTGAAGGTTAAAGGGGTATTCCCCTCAAAACTTTTAGTTCGTAAAATGTAGAAGCATACTTACCTACATTCTGTAATATGCTTCTATTATTGTTTTTGCACTATTCCGGAGCTTTCCACACGGATTCTCCCCCTCAGATGAAGGAATCTGCTTCTTTCCAGGTCCACTCCGACACGCTCCTCTCTTTTTCCCCCCTCCAGCCGAGAGGGGATCACATGAACAGTGGGCGGAGTTGGCTAACCAATAAGAGCTAACCCAGCCCATCTTGTAACCCCTGTTGTGCTATTCTTCAGCAGCCTGTCCTTGTCCTGAGCTCAGTTCTATCAGCTCTCCTCCCCGACACAAGTGCCTGGCAACATGGCAGCACCCCCAACAGCAGCTCCCCCACCCCGCTGGCCGCCATACAATCCATCCCCATAGTGTTAACCCCCCCCCAGACACATGCGCTTCACAGCACCAGCTGTAACCAGTGTCACCACCGGGCGACTGCACCCAGCCACCCACCCCTGGGAACAAGCAGCATCCCCAGCAGCTCTTTTCTTCAGCACTGTCCCCACCAATAGGACCCGGTGTCTGTCTTGTCCTCTGGTCAGTAGTGGAGTTGGAGACAGACTAATGGTGGTTTTACACGGAACGATTATCATTTAAATTTGCACGATAACAATCGCATTTGAGTTATAATCGTTCCGTGTAAACATAGCGAACGGTCAAGCGACGAGTGAGAAATCGTTCATTTTGATCTTTCAACATGTTCTCAAATCGTCGTTGAACGTTCTCCAAAAATTCGCAGATCGTTCCGTGTAAACATTCTTTCAATGATTTCACCTATGTGTGAGATAGGCTTAAGCGATTGCAAAACGATCGCATAACGATTTTTCCGTACGATGCATCGTTCCGTCTAAACGCTGATCGTTATAAAAAAAAACATTGTTCATTCAAAATCGTTAATCGTGCGATCGTGCGAATTATCGCTCCGTGTAAAACCACCATAAGACACAGCTACAGTTTTACCTTTAGGCACAAGATGCAGTGCTAAACCCACAGGTAGGGTAACCGTCCTCTGAGCTAACCTGCTGGGATCCTTCTGAAACGTCAGGACAGTCTGTAAAGTTACGGGACTGATCCTCAGGAGGACAAAAAGCCTGAGCCGAAGTATCCTACTGGTAACTGCATAACTTCCTTGGGTAATCTTGAGGAGTGAGCTTCTCCAAATTGTTCAAGCCTGGTACTCGTGCTACCAAACCTTGCAGTCGCTAAGCTGGTTTGGCAAAAGGCGATTTTTTATCTACTCTCTCTTAACGGTGAGCACGAGGATTCTCTATAGAAACACTAAGTCATGATCTACACTATCCCGTCACAGTACCCTTCTACTTAGACAAGGTCCCCAAGACAGTCCCCTACAGAGTCAAGCTACACTTTGTCTTCTACTATTTCCTATCTTAAAGCGAATGTGCCATCAGGTACATTCGCTTTAAGTTTTGCCTATGTATAGAATGGCGCCGGTGCGGGGAAGCTGATGCTGTGGTCCTATTTTTGAACTGCAGCCTGGTTACCATCTATGTTGCTGTTCTATTCACAGGGCCGTGGTGTGAAGCACTAGATGCAGGCCGGCCCACCCTTAGTGGGAGGAAACCCCCTGCTCTCTATGACGCGGCTCCACTAGAATCAATGCCGTGAATAGACTGGCGCCGTACACGGGAACCGGGCTGCAGTTAAAAAAAAGGACCACAGCACCAGCTTCCCCGCGCACACGCTGTTGTGTACATGGGCAATATTTAAAGCGAATATACCTGATGATACATTGCTTTAAGTCCAGCACCACTGTCACCTATACCTGCACCTAGTGAGCTGTTTACCCCTGTAACCTGTATTGCACTGAAATCTTTCTAAGTCAAAGTCATCTTCTGGTTAAGTGCCCGTGTGTCCGAGGGTAACGCCACTCCTGGCTACCGCGACCAGTGCCCCAGAGAAACCACCAGAGCCCACCTGCTGTATACCACCTAAGCACCCGGCCACGGCACATGGACCTGACAGGAACCCGCCATGACTTAGGGGACACTGGCACTGGCCTAATGCTCTGCTTTACATTGAGCTGTATATACAATCAATGATTATATCCATGTAAAGGATCTATATAGGAAGAATAAGATCCCTAAGAGTTCCTGATGCTGGATAAAGTTCCTGGAACTGGAATATAATCCATGCAGACGGCATTTGTAGCGGCTCTGCCATTCATTTGAATGGGATGGAGTTGCAGTGAGCTGTAACGTGGTAAAGTGCTAGGCTGTTAGATCTATGTGTTGGATACACTCAAGGTGCCAATACTGAAGTTAGTTGAACAGTTGATATGACAGTATAGGTCTATGCCCCCCCCCCCCCTCCAGATGATGTTGATGGAGACGGCTTGAGCATGATGGATTTTTAATGTCTGAGCCCTTTGTCCTCAGAGGGATAAGCTGGAGACCTCCATCTAGTATAAGATCTTATAGGCAATGGTGCCCAGATGTATGTAAATGAACTCCTATCCAGAAAGAAGAGAACCACCACTTCCTACAGCTGCCTATAGGGGGCGATAGAGAGGCAGTTCTTTTCCACCTGCAGGAGATCCATGAGTCAGAGTGATTTCATGGGGTTTTTGTTGCAGGTAAGAACTACTTTCACTTCTAGAGAACTAATAGCATTACATAACATGTAATAAGGATCTGGTATAATGACACGCCTGCAGAGACCTGCTCCACCGGGGGAATAGGAGAGAAAAGGGGGAAAACGTAGTGTGAACCCAGCCTTAATGGGTTACTACAAGTATCCTGGGGTTAGAACCCTCAGTGATCTGCTGTAATTTGTGGGGGAACCCAGCGGCAAGGGTTCTAGATCCTTGCAGCCTCATCTTATGGCTTCTTGGGGGGACAATAACGTAGCCCCTCTAAGGACAGGAGCAGGATGAGCCCTCTCCATCTATGTGTTTCCTTACCGTGCAGCACCCCCGCAGGTAAGACTAACAATCCAGATTTATAAACCCAGCCGGCCTTTCAGGCTATGTGCACACACTGGTTTTTAGACCCATTTTGAGTAATAAAAACAAAAGAAGAAGAGTTGGTGCCCGCACCACAAAGTGAACAGTCTTGGAAAATGTTACAGACATTTCTATACTTTTTAATTCAAGGATGTATCCACACATCCAGGATCTGCGGCATGTCTGGACAGTTCCTGACATGGACAGAGGTGGCAGCAGAGAGCACTGTGTCAGACTGGAGAAAACACACCACTTCCTGCAGGACATACAGCAGCTGATAAGGACTGGAACACTAAAGATTTGTAAGTAGAAGGAAATTACCAATCTATATAACTTTCTGAAACCAGTTGATCTGAAAGAAAAAGGTTTTCGCCGGAGTACCCCTTAAAAGAATTTTCATTCAGAGTTCTAAGTATGGCAAAAAAAAGAATACCGAGAGCAAATGAAGCGCCATCTTCCAATGAAACGTATAGCGAAAATAATTTTGCACCCAAAAAAAAGTCAATGTCGCCTTTGCAGTGTGTCTGGAGCAGGGGCGTATACAGCGTGGTGTACCCCTACGTTCTTACCTTGGAAATAATCCCAGATATGGCGCAGCTCTCCGTTCATGTCCACCACTGGCGTATTGGGCGCCGTCTGCCCCAGAAAGGCTTCATCCTCCAAGCGCAGCCACATGATCTGCAGGAGCGACCACAGGAACTTGAAGGTGAAGACGGTGGGCCCCCAGTCTTCGTACTGGAACTTTGGGACGTGGGCTCCGGTCATCTCAAAGCGAGACTTCAGAAGAGACTCCATAGTCTTTGGGGCGAGGAACATGAGGGTCTTACCCACCACCACATAGAGAAAAAGAGAGCAGAAGATGAGCGCCTTCTGCACGCAGCGCACGGCCCGTCTCATCAGCGGGGCCGACATCTCCATTATCAGGGACCCAGCGAGGAACTGCCAGACGGAAACCTCTCACGCTACTTTTTATTAGTGGCTAAACCTGCTTCATGGAGACTGTCCCCTGGGGGAACTATGTGCTGGCAGCCAGCGGAGGAGGCGAGGTGTTTCCTTCTCACACACACCAGATACGCTATGTACATGTGATGAGCCCTTTATTATACTTACTATCACTAGGTCAAAGTGTACCTGCCTGTCATCTGTGTTATGTAACCATGTGGCTGCGGCCCAGGAGCGCCGCACCACACCGCCGCTTATTATGGAACATGATGGACGGGACTTGAGATGAGCGCAAGGCCGGAGGCTGGGGCCATGTCTTTCCGGACTTTCTAGGGCAGCATCCAACTTATTCAGACACCGGTGATCGGACTCGGACCTCCAGCTGAGTCCGGATCTGTACCGAGACTGAAAAGGTGACACAGCTGTGTTGGCTGAGTTGTGTGCTGAGAGATAGAAGAGGTTCAGAAAAGTAGAGAGGAGGATGTTGAGAGAGTCCCAACCCAAGTAATACTGTGCTCTGCCGGAACTTCAGAGGTAGAATAAGTATAATATTTGAGAGTAGAGAGAATACTTGTGCCCGTGTATTGACTTCTTGGTCTTTGCACCACCTATTGCCCACCATTTTTGGGTGACCCGTCCTAGAGGGTGACACAAGCCCCAGACCTTGTAACCTGGCATGAGCAAAGTGGTCAGAGTTCTCTGATTACACCCACGCTGCGAGATAGAGTGCTTAGGCTTCTAGCAACTTTGCTCTATCCGAATCAGTTCCTTTACTTCTTGTGGATACTGTCCTGCACTGTGTTGCGATGTCCACTGCCTATACCCAGCATGGATAGATAACTGCCAATCGGCAGCTGGTGGGTAGAGTTTTCTGCTTCTCATGAATATCCAGGAATACTGAGCTCATGAACATAATGGAGAGGACTACTTATCGCCCATGTTATTCAGGAGGAGATCTCTGGATCAGTTGCACAGAACGTTGTAAGTGATCCATCATCCTGCTCAGCTTCTCTGTCACTAGTTTATGTCACCCTGAGATAGGAGGCCATAACCCTGCTGACCCTGAGATAGGACGCCATAATCCTGCTGACCCTGAGATAGGACGCCATAATCCTGCTGACCCTGAGATAGGACGCCATAATCCTGCTGACCCTGAGATAGGACGCCATAATCCTGCTCACCCTGAGATAGGACGCCATAACCCCGCTGACCCAGAGATAGGACGCCATAACCCTGCTGACCCCGAGATAGGACGCCATAATCCTGCTCACCCTGAGATAGGACGCCATAACCTGCTGACCCTGAGATAGGACGCCATAAACCTGCTGACCCTGAGATAGGACGCTATACACCTGCTGACCCTGAGATAGGACGCTATACACCTGCTGACCCTGAGATAGGACCCCATACACCTACTGACAGAGTCTCTTAAAATGGAATGTACCATTTCGCGTAATGATATTTTTTTTTATATAACCTGGTCGGCATCCCCGTGTATATCCCGGTGGCACTGTCCATTTGTCCCTCTGTTCAGGTTTCTTGATCTGCAATTACACCTGCTTGGTGCACTGGAGGCGGGCCTAGTGTTTCCAGGTCACTGACAACCCCTCACCTCGGTGACACGCCTCCTTCAAAATCTGGCCGCATCACCAAGGGCACCGAGCGGTTGTTACTACAAATCGAGAAAATGGCGCAGATAAAGGGAAACGGATGGGTTTCAAAAATGGACGGCACCACCGGGATCTACGTGCCGACACCGATCAGGTTTTATATATATATATATATATATATAAGTAATTAGGCGGCACATTCACTGTAAAGAGTCCAGGGTAGAGCAGAACTGCTGCAAAACACGCACGATATCACTGTCAGTAACGTCCACACCGTCCCAATCTGCAGTCATAGCAGAGGACATCTGGCAGCCAGTATGGCAACAGCAATTCCAATGGGGCCAGTCAGAGGGCCAGGAGGTGACAGGAGTATTGGGGGTATATACAACATGAGATCCGCTCACAAAGACCCCTGGCTTCCACCATCTTTAATATGTCTATCTCCTCGACCATCGACCCCTATGAGAGTCTGTGTTACATTATGACTGAATGAAATGAAGGAGCTTCAGGTTAACTTAGGCCTCTGCATCTTCCTTCGTGTTGCGACCTGTTCAGACCCCTTAGGTTGTGTCTCTGTGATACATCAAGGCCGTCTCCTCTTCCCTCACACACTTCTCCTCGGAGGGGGTTATACTGCAGGTGTAATGTATAGGGGAACCATGGTCAGAGAAGGTTTGTAAACTATGGACTCCGGATAAAGCTCTGGCCGGGTGAATGTCACTCTGCCTGATCTCTTTATCCTTGGGAAGATAAGCCACCACCAGAGCAGTCTGGCAATGGCTTACCCCGATTCTTTCCACTGAAAACACAGGTGAGACTGCTCTGATAGCAGCTTATCTTTCTTGCCTGCTGCATGTTTGGGTTCTCCGACCCCAAGTGATCAGCAGCTGTGTCTAGGCATGGGGGATCAGCAGCTGTGTCTAGGCATGGGGGATCAGCAGCTGTGTTTACGCATGGGGGATTAGCAGCTGTGTCTAGGCATGGGGGATCAGCAGCTGTGTATAGACATGGGGGATCAGCAGCTGTGTTTACGCATGGGGGATCAGCAGCTGTGTCTAGGCATGGGGGATCAGCAGCTGTGTCTACGCATGGGGGATCAGCAGCTGTGTTTACGCATGGGGGATTAGCAGCTGTGTCTAGGCATGGGGGATCAGCAGCTGTGTATAGACATGGGGGATCAGCAGCTGTGTTTACGCATGGGGGATCAGCAGCTGTGTCTAGGCATTGGGGGATCAGCAGCTGCGTCTAGACATGGGGGATCAGCAGCTGTGTCTAGGCATGGGGGATCAGCAGCTGTGTCTAGGCATGGGGGATCAGCAGCTGTGTCTAGGCATTGGGGGATCAGCAGCTGCGTCTAGACATGGGGGATCAGCAGCTGTGTCTAGGCATGGGGGATCAGCAGCTGTGTCTAGGCATGGGGGATCAGCAGCTGTGTCTTGGCATGGGGGATCAGCAGCTGTGTTTACGCATGGGGGATCAGCAGCTGTGTCTTGGCATGGGGGATCAGCAGCTGTGTTTACGCATGGGGGATCAGCAGCTGTGTCTAGGCATGGGGGATCAGCAGCTGTGTTTAGGCATTGGGGGATCAGCAGCTGTGTTTACGCATGGGGGATCAGCAGCTGTGTCTAGGCATGGGGGATCAGCAGCTGTGTCTAGGCATGGGGGATCAGCAGCTGTGTCTAGGCATGGGGGATCAGCAGCTGTGTTTAGGCATGGGGGATCAGCAGCTGTGTCTAGGCATGGGGGATCAGCAGCTGTGTTTAGTCATGTGTGGTGTCCTACCAAAAGTGTTTTATATGCACCCCAGTAAGTCGTTCACTCAGGTTAAACAAGCGGGAGATGAAAAGCCTTGTTTTCCCCACTAGGTGTCACCACTGTCTTTGTGCTCTATGTACACAGCTGAAGAGTAATGGGTTAACTGTTTTATGTCATGTGTTTCTCTGCTGACCACTAGTAGGTGCTCTTTCTTTCTGTCCTATCCTATCTAGACTTTAGTCTGACTGCCTTCTGTCCCTAGTTGCATAGAACCCGTCCTAGGTGGGTAGCACGAGCCCCAGTAGTCGGTTATCTGGGTGTAGCAGACTTTCAAGGTAACCCGGTCATCTTGCACTGTGCAGTAGGATACACTCAGCCCCACCACTCACAGGAGGGTTTAGGTATAGCCCCTGTAGGAGGAGGTGGCGGTACCGACATCGTGGATGGGTTTACTATAGAGATGGGGCTGCTGAAGTTGGATAAAGCTCTAAGGTTGTCTGGAAAACATGGATACAGCCAATGACTATATCCAGGATTTCCACATAGCCTCAGGGCTTTATCCAACTTCAGCAGCCACCGCTAATCACATGCCAAACGCTCGGGTTCGGATCGACTCCAGCTGCTCCAGGTTCGCTCATCTCTAGTCTACTACCATTCCGGGTTGCCGTGACAAGAGCCTGAGGGACCCGCAATGCTCCCAGAGGTTACCGACCATTTGGAGGACAAAAAAACGTCTAAAAACAGGTACCAACATCACACTTGTGTACTATTACAGTGCTGGGGTCACGACAAACAACTTAAAGGAGACCTGTCACCCCCCGTGCCGGGGTGACAGGCTCCCGACCCCCCGTTACAGCCCCCTATACTCACCTGATCCCGCCGGGTCCCGCTTCCTGATCTGGTCGGGTCACAGAGATATCAGCGCCCGAAGCCCGGCGCGCACGCTCACAGGAGGGTCCGACGCTCATAGAGAATGAATGGGGAGTCTGATGCTCCGCCATTCTCTATGGGCATCGGACTCTCCTGTGAGCGCGCGCGCCGGGCTTCGGGCGCTGATATCTCTGTGACCCGACCGGATCAGGAAGTGGGACCCGGCGGGATCAGGTGAGTATAGGGGGCTCTAACGGGGGTCGGGAGCCTGTCACCCCGGCACGGGGGGTGACAGGTCCTCTTTAACATCACTGGCCTGGTAGTAGCTCACCACACACGCATGCAGCTGCAGTAAAAACATGGCACTTCATGCTGACCATTTAAATCAGGGA
Organism: Dendropsophus ebraccatus; assembly: GCF_027789765.1. Taxonomy (NCBI): domain Eukaryota; kingdom Metazoa; phylum Chordata; class Amphibia; order Anura; family Hylidae; genus Dendropsophus; species Dendropsophus ebraccatus. The sequence continues at coordinate 123,175,439 of NC_091461.1, read as the reverse complement.
TATGGAACCTGCAGCCCCCCAACTGTTACACAACTACAATTCCCATCATGCCTGGACAGCCAGAGCGATCAGACCCCCAGCGATCAGACTGTGCCATGGATAGAGGATAACATACTGATGTGGGAATACCCCTTTATTCCAAGGACTAATAGCCGGGCTCTGTAATCATCTCGTAGCATGTTCCCTTCTAGGTGCAGTGTCCTACTGCGAGGCCTGTGGGTCGGGTGATGACTCTAAATCCCTCTTATTGATGCCTATTTATATTGTTTTATTGTATTTTGTTTGGCCGTTGTTTCTGTGATGCTGTTATACATCGTCCCCGGCTGTGGGTGAGAGGGACGCCACGTCACATAGAGCCATACACTTTACATTGGGAGCATTCTGGTCTGTGGGCGGGGGTCGGTTTAGGCCGGCAGTCTGTGTAGATTAGAGGGGTCTAGCTTAGAACGAGGAGGACAGAGGAGCGTTCACTCTCCCTCATTTATACAAAATGTTGTTTTTTTTTCATTGCTTTACGCCATTTTGAAATATGTGGGTGGGCTTAGCATGAAAGGGGGCAGGGCCTGGCAGATTTACCACAATTCTCTCTGGTTATGGCGCTAACTATGGCGGACATGAATACTAGAGCAGAGGTATTGTGCATTCTGTGTAACAGCGGCTGTGGTCAATCCATCCGCACCCCTACATGTCCGGCTTGTTGCCTGCACCAACACCTTCCATCTGCACAGGCACTCAGCAGGGTGAGTATCATTGGCCATCAGCAGGCCCCCTTTCTTTACCCTACTGGAAGCCCCCACAGGAGCTCCCATTGGTTCTTATCACACATAGTTTTTCTTGTTTTTCACATTATTTCACAGGACACAGCGTTTGTAACAGTGCAGCTCTACTAGGTGACTCCCCCTACTTCTGTAGTGGTACAGTCTGATCACCCCCCCCTCCCCACACAGCAGCGGTTACAGACTGTGAAAGTCACGTGACCCAGATCCGGCTTCTTCAGGACTTTACCACTTCCGGGATGGGCGTGTCTCCCATGACCTGCTTACTGATTGGATAAACGGCGTTCACGTGGTTAATTGGTGTCCGACTTCCGGCAACAAAGAGCATCGTCACGTGTTCCTGAGCTGTAAGTCGGTTCTGCTGTGTATGGTATGTGTGTGTCCCCTGCAGCTGCGGAGCCGGCGGAGTCCTGTGCTGCTGTGCTGCTGTGCTGCTGTGCTGCTGTGCTGCTGTGCTGCTGTGCTGCTGTGCGGGGGGTCCGGCCTGTGTCCGAGATCACAGCACTAGAGTCTATGGACGGCAGCCGGGTTATAGAGACTGAGGAGACTGTGATGGGAGGGGAGGCTACTGTCACTGCAATGCTTGGAATCTGTGCAGCCAGTGACTGGGGATGCTGGGAGATGTAGTGACTGGGAATGCTGGGGCTTGTAGTGACTGGGAATGCTGGGGCTTGTAGTGTCTGTACAGCAGGTGACTGGGAATGCTGGGGCTTGTAGTGACTGGGAATGCTGGGGCTTTAGTGCCTGTACAGCCGGTGACTGGGAATGCTGGGGCTTGTAGTGTCTGTACAGCAGGTGACTGGGAATGCTGGGGCTTGTAGTGACTGGGAATGCTGGGGCTTTAGTGCCTGTACAGCCGGTGACTGGGAATGCTGGGAGATGTAGTGACTGGGAATGCTGGGGCTTGTAGTGTCTGTACAGCAGGTGACTGGGAATGCTGGGAGATGTAGTGACTGGGAATGCTGGGGCTTGTAGTGTCTGTACAGCAGGTGACTGGGAATGCTGGGGCTTGTAGTGACTGGGAATGCTGGGGCTTTAGTGCCTGTACAGCCGGTGACTGGGAATGCTGGGGCTTGTAGTGACTGGGAATGCTGGGGCTTGTAGTGACTGGGAATGCTGGGGCTTCTAGTGACTGGGAATGCTGGGGCTTGTAGTGACTGGGAATGCTGGGGCTTGTAGTGTCTGTACAGCCGGTGACTGGGAATGCTGGGGCTTCTAGTGACTGGGAATGCTGGGGCTTCTAGTGACTGGGAATGCTGGGGCTTTAGTGCCTGTACAGCCGGTGACTGGGAATGCTGGGGCTTGTAGTGTCTGTACAGCCGGTGACTGGGAATGCTGGGACTTGTAGTGCCTGTACAGCTGCTCTGTGGATGGGTCCTCCACAGTGAGAGACGCTGATATGAGGACAGGAGACCCCTCCTTTATGGACCTCACCTTCATTCTCTTGTATTTCCAGTCCTAGACAGAAAGCAGCGGCCTCTCCCTGCTGTTATGTTCCCACAGAGCAGGAGACACTGAGGAAGGTCGTAGTTTTCTTACCATCATCTTCAGCGCCGTTCTCTTACACTCGTTTGTTTTATTAATACGTTAATTCTTTGGTTTGGTGCTCTGGGGGCGGGACTACCACTCCTGGTACACTGACCTGCCCCGCCTCCATCCCTAGTGATACGTGTCTGGAGTGATGTCACTGCAGAGTGCCTGATGAATGTTCATGGAGAGGGCGGGGCAGATTGCTAGTCCCGCCCCCAGCGCACCAAACTGATTAATAATAAGTCTGATGATTTAGTGAAAATGGCGCTAAAGGAAAGGTTAGACACTATCTTCATTCTCGGCGTCCCCACCCTGTGGGAACATTACAGCGGGGTAGAGCCCTTTAACCTGTTGTTAATTTACCTTTAAAGGGGTACTCCACTGGGAAAAAAATTCTATTCAACTGATGTCAGGAAGGTATACAGATTTGTAAATTACTTCTATTTCTTCCAGTACTTATCAGCTGCTGTATGTCCTGCAGGAAGTGGTGCATTCTCTCCAGACTGACACAGTGCTCTCTGCTGCCACCTCTGTCCATGTCAGGAACTGTCCAGAGCAGGAGAGGTTTTCTATGGGGATTTGCTGCTGCTCTGGAAGTTCCTGACATGGACAGAGGTGGCAGCAGAGAGCACTGTGTCAGAGTGGAGAGAATACACCACTTCCTGCAGGGCATACAGCAGCTGATAAGTACTGGAAGACTGCAGATTTTGAAATAGAAGTAATGTACAAATCTGTATAACTTTCAGACACCAGTTTGAGACCTTTTTTTCCCACATGATTGTCTTGATGCTCCTGACTTCCCAGCAGTTACCAAGAAACAAAAACAGAAGGATCGCCGCCATGAGATGTAATAGGATGTGACGGATTTGTCTTGGTTTTTGCAGGATCCAATTGAAGTGAATGAATGGAGGCCAGAGACGCCCTCAAGTTCCAAGGTACAAGGAGATTTCCCAGAAATGCGTCCACTTCCCTGGAAAGAGGGAACAACAGAGTAAATGAGGGATTGTGTGAATGTAAGATGAGTCCCGGGAGTATGGAGGGGCACCGGTCGGGCTCCGTGGGGATTGTTAGAAGAATAATACACATAAATGTGTGAGGATCGATGGGGGAGGATAGACGGCCGGGCGGCAGCTACAGGCAGGGATTTATCCTTACCCCTTTAACTTCCCCTTTAACCAGATTTGCTTTGACTTTCATTTTTGTTTTATTTTAAGAATTTGATGATGCAACTAATCTACTCGCCGCAAACCCTGATGCCACTACCGTGAGTATCGGGGACCCCGATGAGCCGGCCGGCACCCAGCAAGGAGACGAGGAAGACGACCTGCTGGGAAATGAGGATTCTGATAAAACAGAGGTAAGTGCTAAAGAGCCAGAGTCAAGGTGACCAGCGTCATGCTAAGGCCTTGTACACACAGCTTCTGTTTCATATTGAATCTGCATGATATTTGTGTGGAATCCGCACCATTGTTCACATGAATTAAAGGAGTTTTCCGCTTTAAAAATACTTGTCTGCTATCTACAGGATAGGGGACAAGCATGAGATTGTGGGAGGTCCAACCCCTGTGCCCCCCCAGGGATCTCTCTATCGGCGACCCGCCTCTGTTGTTATGAATGGAGCTGCGAGTACGGCACATAACCCAGGGCTCCTCCAGAGCTGTACTCCATCTATAACAAAGGAGCCGGGGTGCTGATACAGAGATCCCCGGGGAGCACTGCAATCTCATACTTGTCCCCCATCCACAGGGCAGAGGACAAGTGTTTTAAAATCAGAAACCCCCTTTAATGCAAAAAATAACATTGCCTGTCTGACATGGAATTGATGATTACTCCATGTCAGCTTGCTGTCACAGGTAACCCCTTAAAGGGGTTGTTTTTACAAAAAAAAAATCCTTTGGTGCTAGAAAGTCCTATAGATTTATACTTTACTGCTATTTAAAAGATCTCCAGTCTTCCAATGATTATCAGCTGCTGAATGTCCTGCAGGAAGTGGTGTGTTCTCTCCAGTCTGACACAGTGCTCTCTGCTGCCACCTCTGTCCATGTCAGGAACTGTCCAGAGCAGCAGCAAATCCCCATAGAAAACATCTCCTGCTCTGGACAGTTCCTGACATGGACAGAGGTGGCAGCAGAGAGCACTGTGTCAGACTGGAGAGAACACACCACTTCCTGCAGGACATACAGCAGCTGATAATTCTGATGGCTGCTGTCAGGGTATGATGCGGTCCGGTCATCTGTGTCCCTTCCCTGTCAGTGCTGATTCTTATTACAGTGAAGAGGGTGCGGATAGAAATGGCGGATACTGGGGACTCTGCCTGCGGATAGTAGGAGATGAGCAGGGAATAGTGTCAGAATCTTAGAACACATACAGAGCTTGTGGGTTTTCTTACAGCTTCTCGCAGGACAGAAGAAAATCGCTCCATTCTGGACCTTTGAGTATTATCAGACGTTCTTTGATGTTGACACATACCAGGTGAGTCCAGGATGGCCGTGGTTGTCCGACATTCTATCACTGGCTCTAATAACACTGTATGTGATCTCAGGTTCTGGACCGGATAAAAGGTTCTGTGTTACCGATCCCAGGAAGAAACTTTGTCAGGCTGTACGTGAGAAGTAACCCAGACCTTTATGGTAAGTGTGTAGTATAGTAGAGACCCCTCATCAAGGCCCCCAATATTGTGTGCATGTATAGTAAGGTAGACATCTGTCCCCCATCACTGTGTACATGTATAGTAAGGTAGACATCTGTCCCCCATCATTGTGTGCATGTATAGTAAGGTAGACATCTGCGCCCCCATTATTGTGTACATGTATAGTAAGGTAGACATCTGTGCCCCATCACTGTGTGCATGTATAGTAAGGTAGACATCTGTCCCCCATCATTGTGTGCATGTATAGTAAGGTAGACATCTGTCCCCCATCATTGTGTGCATGTATAGTAAGGTAGACATCTGTCCCCCATCATTGTGTGCATGTATAGTAAGGTAGACATCTGTCCCCCATCATTGTGTGCATGTATAGTAAGGTAGACATCTGTCCCCCATCATTGTGTGCATGTATAGTAAGGTAGACATCTGTCCCCCATCATTGTGTGCATGTATAGTAAGGTAGACATCTGTGCCCCCATCATTGTGTGCATGTATAGTAAGGTAGACATCTGCGCCCCCATTATTGTGTACATGTATAGTAAGGTAGACATCTGTGCCCCATCACTGTGTGCATGTATAGTAAGGTAGACATCTGTCCCCCATCATTGTGTGCATGTATAGTAAGGTAGACATCTGCGCCCCCATTATTGTGTACATGTATAGTAAGGTAGACATCTGTGCCCCATCACTGTGTGCATGTATAGTAAGGTAGACATCTGTCCCCCATCATTGTGTGCATGTATAGTAAGGTAGACATCTGTCCCCCATCATTGTGTGCATGTATAGTAAGGTAGACATCTGTGCCCCCATCATTAGTATACCTGTTAGGGGTAGTTGTTCCTGGCACTGCAGCTTTGGCCGTTCACTTGAATGATGGCTTCGTCTTGCATTCTGTGCATGGAGATGATGAGAAGAGAAGAGCTAGTGACTGACCGGGATCTCCCTGCGTGCTGCCTGACCATTGGATGGTGAAGGTGCTGCCCATCCATCACCTCTGTACCTGGGTATGGTAGTGCACAGAACAGCTTAGTAAGGTGGACCGTCCGTGTCCATGGTGGCCGTTCATGTGGATGGCTCTTGTACTGCGTTTCCCTTATAGTGAGCGCTACAAAGTGAATGACTTTCAGCTTTCTAGATATATGCCGAACCCAGACCCATGAAGATCAGCTCTAACCTAGAGTGACCTTGTGTGTTTTCTATACTCCCAGCATTGTGCACCTGATTCTTCTTCTGTATGGAACCTCTGTACTATTCCTGTGTCTTACACTTCTCCATCTTTCTATACAAGGTCCTACCTGGATTTGTGCCACGCTGATTTTCACCATCACAATCAGTGGGAATCTATCCAACTTCTTGCTGCACAGAGGAGAAGCTCAATACCACTATGTGCCCGAATTCAGAAAAGGTGAGTGCCGCCCACACGGACTGTAACATGGAGATGGCGGAGTACAGGACTTCGCTGTCTCTCTTAGTTCTATAGTTCAGTGGTGGTCTCAGTGTAGCCATCATGATTTCACCCTGAGACGGTTGTCAATCATTGTGGAGGAGGCGGGCGGCCTGGAGGAAAGATCAGATGCCCGCTAAGTAGGTACCTGGAAACTGTCAGCATGGAGATTATATATATACTGGGGGGGCTACTTCTGGTATAGCAGTATATAATGCAGCACTGTAGTGTGAGGTTACTTCTGATGGAGCAGTATATAATATATATTGCAGCACTGTAGTGTGGGGCTACTTCTGGTGGAGCAGTATAATGCAGCACTGTAGTGTGGGGTTACTTCTGGTGGAGCAGTATATAATGCAGCACTGTACTGGGGGGGCTATTCTGGTGGAGCAGTATATAATGCAGCACTGTACTGGGGGGGCTACTTCAGATGGAGCAGTATATTATGCAGCACTGTAGTGTGGGGTTACTTCTGGTGGAGCAGTATATAATGCAGCACTGTAGTGTGGGGTTACTTCTGGTGGAGCAGTATATAATGCCGCACTGTAGTGTGGGGTTACTTCAGGTGAAGCAGTATATAATGCAGCACTGTACTGGGGGGGGGCTATTCTGGTGGAGCAGTATATAATGCAGCACTGTACTGGGGGGGCTACTTCAGATGGAGCAGTATATAATGCAGCACTGTAGTGTGGGGTTACTTCTGGTGGAGCAGTATATAATGCAGCACTGTAGTGTGGGGTTACTTCTGGTGGAGCAGTATATAATGCAGCACTGTAGTGTGGGGTTACTTCAGGTGAAGCAGTATATAATGCAGCACTGTACTGGGGGGGCTATTCTGGTGGAGCAGTATATAATGCAGCACTGTACTGGGGGGGCTATTCTGGTGGAGCAGTATATAATGCAGCACTGTAGTGTGGGGTTACTTCTGGTGGAGCAGTATATAATGCAGCACTGTACTGGGGGGGCTATTCTGGTGGAGCAGTATATAATGCAGCACTGTACTGGGGGGGCTACTTCAGATGGAGCAGTATATTATGCAGCACTGTAGTGTGGGGTTACTTCTGGTGGAGCAGTATATAATGCAGCACTGTAGTCTGGGGTTACTTCAGATGGAGCAGTATATAATGCAGCACTGTAGTGTGGGGTTACTTCAGATGGAGCAGTATATAATGCAGCACTGTAGTGTGGGGTTACTTCTGGTGGAGCAGTATATAATGCAGCACTGTAGTGTGGGGTTACTTCAGGTGGAGCAGTATATATTGCAGCACTGTAGTCTGGGGTTACTTCAGATGGAGCAGTATATAATGCAGCACTGTAGTGTGGGGTTACTTCTGGTGGAGCAGTATATAATGCAGCACTGTAGTCTGGGGTTACTTCAGGTGGAGCAGTATATAATGCAGCACTGTAGTCTGGGGTTACATACTGCCACAAGAGCACAGGGAATAAAATCTTTAGTATTGAAAAGGTTCATCTTGAGTTGAAGTCCATTCTTACAAATGAAGGTCTCCAGCAGGGGAACCGAACTGCGCTCTTCTTGTTTACTAGGATTAGAACGAATTAGAATAAGTAATAAGATTGGTGAGTGCAGGAGAATCCGCCATCACTCCATCCCCAGCTCGGAGTATCCTGCACTCTTAATCTTAGAGCTGATGTCGATCTTATACGGCGTTTATTCATTAGAGGATTTCATGGTAGTTTATTGTGATTGGGGAGATTATCCAGCGTCTGACATCCCATGGTGCACTGCTGCAGCTGATAAGGGCCTTACCTGTTACTCCCACATATAACTGGCAGATGTCCTATCTACCAAGGGGACATTTTAGTGTACTGTAAAGGCCGTATAAGAGGGGTAAGCGAGTGCCCATCTGCTAGGTCGGTGCTATTACACAGCGTGATAATTGTGTGGGCGGAGCTGCAATGACATTGTTAGCAATCTCCATGTTGCCCCTACCTTATAGGGGTACTCTGGAAAAAATCTTTTTCTTTTAAATGAACGGGTGTCAGAAAGGTATTTAGAGTTTTAATTTACTTCTATTTAAAAATCTCCAGTCTTCCAGTACTTATCAGCTGCTGTATGTCCTGCCGGTAGTAGTGTATTCTCTCCAGTCTGACACAGTGCTCTCTGCTGCCACCTCTGTCCATGTCAGGAACTGTCAAGAGCAGGAGAGGTTTTCTATGGGGATTTGCTGCTGCTCTGGACAGTTCCTGACATGGACAGAGGTGGCAGCAGAGAGCACTGTGTCAGACTGGAGAGAATACACCACTTCCTGCAGGACATACAGCAACTGATAAATAGTGAAGGACTGGAGATCAGCGGCCCCTCACACTGATCCAGATACGCTCATATACCAACATGGAGCTTTGTCATAAACTGCTTAAAGGGGGGTTCCATCATGGATGCTTATGACCTATATGCAGGACACGTGTCCTGACGGCTGGGATCTCCAGTGATCACGTGGACGGGGGTCCTGGGTTTCCCTAGCTAATCATCAGTCACAGTCGCCTCATTCACCGCTGTCATCATCAGGACCGCGCAGCTACATAGAACGCCAGAACACACGTCCGACCACCGCGACCAGGAACGATGTGGAATTACAGCGAATTATTAACAATGATTTGAGTGTCAGCACCAAAGAACGATGAGCGATTTCTCGTTGGCTGTTTGATCGATTTGAACGATATAACGATATTTCAGACGATGATGTGATAGGGCCCTTAGGTCTGCATCCTACTCCTCCAGCCACCGGTAATCGACAGCCGCCGTACGCTCTGACTGTGAATAGTGCTTATTACTGACCTGTTCTCTCTTCCCTCTTGCAGTGTCCATTGCCGCCACGGCCATCTACGCCTACGCCTGGCTGGTGCCGCTCGCTCTCTGGGGGTTCTTGTCCTGGCGACACAGTAAAGTCATGAGCATGGTGTCCTATTCCTTCCTGGAGATTGTGTGCGTCTACGGCTACTCCCTCTTCATCTACATCCCCACCTCTGTGAGTAGCTGAATGGGTTAAGTACGTCTTCAGTAACCGAGCACTGTTTAATTATACAAGAAAAGCTCCAGGTAAGAGATGAGGATCTCACATATGCAGCCATCATCTCCGTCCAGAGGAGCGAGGATCACAGGGGGATTGCAGGGGTGTATCACAGGGGGATTGCTGGGGTGTATCGCAGGGGGATTGCAGGGGTGTATCTCAGGGGGATCGCTGGAATATCTCAGGGGTATCACAGAGGTGTATCGCAGGGGGATTGCAGAGGAGTATCACAGGGGGATTGCTGGGGTGTATCTCAGGGGGTGTATCTCAGGGGGTGTATCTCAGGGGGATCGCTGATATCTCAGGGGTATCACAGAGGGGATTGCAGAGGAGTATCACAGGGGGATTGCTGGGGTGTATCCCAGGAGTATCACAGGAGTACCCCAAACCAGGATTAATAAAAGTTAATTGGTAAATGACAAGAATCCAAAAATGGTGCCATTAAAAAGTAAAAGTTGTCCTGCAAAAAACAAGCCTGCGTATGGCAACAGCAATGGGGAAAAAAAGTTATAAAAAAAAATAAAATAATGGCTCTTTAGAAGATGATGAAAAAAACCTAAAAACAATTGCTTGGTCACCAAGGGGTAAAGGAACGGTGTCACCTCGATTTTCTGTTACTGATCAGAGTCAGATACTAAAACTTCTTTTATTCTAATCTGTTTCTATTTTCTGACTGTAATTGTTTTTTATGTCACTATTTGTACATTGTTTGGGGGGGGGGCGGCCATATTGCCTGGGCTTTTCTTAAAGGGGTTATCCAGGGCTACAAAAACATGGCCACTTTCCCCCCTACTGTTGTCTCCAGTTTGGGTGGGGTTTTGAAACTCAGTTCCATTGAAGTAAATGGAGCTTAATTGCAAACCGCACCTGAACTGGAGACAACAGTAGGGGGGAAAGTGGCCATGTTTTTGTAGTGCTGGATAACCCCTTAACAGCATTTAGTGACATGCTTTACAGCCAGGCTCATGGACATACACAACAATAGACAGACTCTGTCCCCTTGGGATGAATAGCAGACATTACTGAGCGCGCTATGTGACCTGTGAAGAGGTCTTTCCACAGGGAGTTGCTATTGTCTCCTCTATCTACTGGGGTCACATGACGCTGCAATGCTGTACAGATCACTTTACTGCAGCCTCCTCTTATCTTCACAGACACAACAGGAAGTCTCAGCTTAGTTTTAGCCCCAGTGGTAAGAATGTGAACTGCAAGATATCAGGATTATTATATAATATAGAGAGAAAAATGGAAAATTAGAAAAATGTCACTAAAAATTCTTTAAAAAAAATCTGTTTAGCATTAAAACATTTATCCAGTAAGTCATTGTCTGATTACTGTCCCTTTAAGTCTAATACACTTATTCATTGCCCTTCTGTATAGATATTGTGGATCGTCCATTCTGAGATCCTCCGCTGGGTCCTCATGTCTTTAGCCATGTGTCTGTCTGGGGCCGGGTTATTGCTGACGTTCTGGCCGGCTGTGCGGGAAGATAATCGAAAAATCGCCATCTCCACCCTGGTGGCCATCATGGTCCTTCATGTGCTGCTGGCCGTGGGCTGTGGGGTAAGAGAACGCTGATGGAATACAGTAACTGAAGCTGAGATGTATACTGAGAGCTGATCAGGCACTGGTGGACCCCTTACACCCCCGACACGCGGGTGGGGGTGGGGGGGCTGCCAGCTGGATGTGTATAATATATATGTATATGTGTATGTGTATATATGTACTGTATATGTATATTTGTGTGTGATATGTATTTATATTTATTACTTTTTCAAGCAATATTTCTTTGATCAACCTGAGAGTGAGCGGACACTTCACACTGTGACGGCTATTATTAATGTGACCAAAGGGGCGCCGCAGAGTCGCTAATAGAAGGTAATGATGTTCAGTCTCTAATGTTTTGTGCATATGCATCCTTGGTGGGGAGCAGAAAGACAGCCGGGTGGGATACTATGTGACAGGCGGGGAGCAGGAAGACAGCCGGGTGGGATACTATGTGACAGGTGGGGAGCAGGAAGACAGCCGGGTGGGATACTATGTGACAGGCGGGGAGCAGGAAGACAGCCGGGTGGGATGCCGTGTGACAGGCGGGGAGCAGGAAGACAGCCGGGTGGGATACTATGTGACAGGCGGGAAGCAGGAAGACAGCTGGGTGGGATGCCATGTGACAGGCGGGAAGCAGAAAGACAGCCGGGTGGGATGCCATGTGACAGGCGGGGTCCAGGTAGACAGCCGGGTGGGATGCCGTGTGACAGGCGGGGAGCAGGAAGACAGCTGGGTGGGATGCCATGTAACAGGCGGGGTCCAGGTAGACAGCCGGGTGGGATGCCGTGTGACAGGCGGGGAGCAGGAAGACAGCTGGGTGGGATGCCGAATGACAGGCGTGGTCCAGGTAGACAGCCAGGTGGGATGCCGTGTGACAGGCGGGGTCCAGGTAGACAGCCGGGTGGGATGCCGTGTGACAGGCGGGATCCAGGTAGACAGCCGGGTGGGATGCCGTGTGACAGGCGGGATCCAGGTAGACAGCCGGGTGGGATGCCGTGTGACAGGCGGGATCCAGGTAGACAGCCGGGTGGGATGCCATTCAACAATGGTTCACAAGCGTGAGTGGTTACTACAGACACTTGCTGTCCTAAAGGTGGACTGCAGCATGTCAGGAATATATAGTATATTAGTGTGTATATAGTATACTAACCAGGAATATATAATATATTAGTGTATATATTGTATACTAACCAGGAATATATAGTATATTAGTGTATATATAGTATACTAACCAGGAATATATAATATATTAGTGTATATATTGTATACTAACCAGGAATATATAGTATATTAGTGTATATATAGTATACTAACCAGGAATATATAATATATTAGTGTATATATAGTATACTAACCAGGAATATATAGTATATTAGTGTATATATTGTATACTAACCAGGAATATATAGTATATTAGTGTATATATAGTATACATGTGGGGGAGATTTATCAAACATGGTGTACAGTGAGACTGGCTCAGTCGCCCCCGGCAACCAATCAGATTCCACCTTTCATTTTACAAAGAGTCTGTGAGGAATGAGAGGTGGAATCTGATTGGTTGCTAGAAGTGATTGAGCCAGTTTCACTTTACACCATGTTTGATCAATCTCACCCTATATACTGTGTGTACATACAGTATATTAGTGTGTATGTGTGTGTATATATATATAGTATACTGACCAGGAGGATCCATCACTGTCTCTCATCCACTTGCAGGTGCCTTCAGTCTCTTCGCTCACAGTGGGAAAAGTTGGGTCCAAGCTTCTTCTTTATTTGGTGGAGGGGCGCTCGCCGTGTGCCGGGTCTCTCGCGGGTCACATGATCAGCTGCTCGGGGTTCTTGTGCTTTATTTTTTAAATTATTACATTTATGTAACTATTTATATTATATATGATCCAACTATGGAAACCGAAGACACTAGATAGCTTTATTTTATTATTTTTTATGTGCCATTTGTGGCATTGCAGTCTGGGCAATCCAAGTCCGGGTCCCGGCCTAGCGGATCCTGAACAGATCACACATTGATGGCACACACTAAGGATAGTGTTCGCTCTCTATTCCCAGATAACCCCTTTAAAGGGGATTTGCACTGTATAGTATATGGAATGTGGCGTATTTCCTATTATAATTTTCCGGTATTGATTAGAAATCCATGTATAAGGATTGATATGACGCTATTAGGGTTGGTCTGCAGATATTCGGCCACAATGACTGGTCTTGGTATCCATCTACCTATACAGTATTGGGCTTATACGTGGAGACCTGTGGAGAAGAAGACTCTGCCTTCCTTGTCTGCACTCACACGTGTATCTCCACCGCTATAACTTGCTTTACAGCTGGAAGACATGGGGCATCGACAGCCAGAATGATCATCCACAAGCGATCAGAAGATCAGTGACTCTTCCCTGCCATTAACATTACCCCAGAATAATCATGTAATAAATCAGTTCTATTCAAGATGAACGGGCTCCATTGTTTTGTTTCAGACTTCTAAAATTTCTTTTAAGATCTGTTTATATTTAAGGGGAATCTGTCATTAGGTTTATGTGGCCTTAAATGAGGGTGGCATAAACTAATGACATAAATGCTGAACAGATCGGTGTATTACTTACATCATTTTGTTCAGCCGTTCTCCTAATATGCAGGAGAATAGGATTCTTGCCACACCCCTCCCCCCGCCCTCCAGCTGCTGATTGACAGGTGACTGCCTATACACAGCATGGATAGATAACTGCCAATCAGATGCTGGTGGGCGGAGTTTTCTGCTTCTCATGAATATCCAGGACTACTGAGCTCATGCACATAATGGAGAGGACTACTTATTGTCCATGTTATTCAGGCCACGGGGCTTAATGGCGCTGAGGTTGACGTATTTAAGCCCATTGACCTGAATGGGCAAGTATCTGCTGCGGATATGTTATGTGTGAAGCTACCCCAAAGGGTTACTGTCACTTTAAAAAAAAAAAAATGTATCCAGTAGGGAGAAGCACCCACTGAGCGCTTCTGCCCCCAGCCCGTCTCCATCTGAACGTCCAGACTAATCAAAACTTTGAACATCCATGACGCCTATCAAAAGTAATTTTCATAAAGTGCCAGCTTCCCTTTAATCAGCAATGTTTGAATCCCAGTTAGATGTGCGTAGGTCGGTGAAGGCGTCTGGAGTCTCCTCATCCCTCCATGATGTGACGTCTGCTGTAACCGGGAGGGAATCCTCTTAGTTAATGACAGTAACTCTACACAGCGGCTGTAAGCGATGCCGTCACTCCGGATGAGGTTTCGCTACCAGGATCCTCAGGTGTAATTATTCCGCTCCTGCACTCCCATAGCGGCAGACAAGATTCCTATGGTCGTCTATGACATGAGTTCAGAGAGCAGCAGGTAAGATTTGCTCCTGTCTATATCTATGGGATGGGGGGGGGGGGGGGCCATGAAGGCTTTACATCCAAATATAGGGGAAAATTACATAATATCACAGAATGGGAAGAATTCCTTCATACTGAAGGCTGCGGGATGTATCTGCAGCAGCTATATACTTGTTATAGCTATATAGTTACTGCTTGCACCTATATATCTGTTGTACCCATTGCTTACAGCTATATACCTATTATACCTATTGCTTGCAGCTATATACCATGCCTGGGGCTATACATAAGATTGGGTCTCTGGAGGAAAATTCCTTTCATTGGGCACTAAAGCTGATGGCTGTGAGATGGATCTGCAGCAGCTATATACCTATTATACCTATTGCTTGCAGCTATATACCCATTATATACAACAGCTGTAGGTTCCCCGTCCCTCTTATTGCATCTGATCCCCATATCCATCAGTCTGCTATCACTATAGTCTGTGCATGGACTGTATACTGCAGTTGATAATCCCCATATCCATCAGTCTGCTATCACTATAGTCTGTGCATGGACTGTATACTGCAGCTGATAATCCCCATATCCATCAGTCTGCTATCACTATAGTCTGTGCATGGACTGTATACTGCATCTAATCCCCATATCCATCAGTCTGCTATCACTATAGTCTGTGCATGGACTGTATACTGCAGCTGATAATCCCCATATCCACCAGTCTGCTGTCACTATAGTCTGTGCATGGACTGTATACTGCATCTAATCCCCATATCCATCAGTCTGCTATCACTGTAGTCTGTGCATGGACTGTATACTGCATCTAATCCCCATATCCATCAGTCTGCTATCACTATAGTCTGTGCATGGACTGTATACTGCATCTAATCCCCATATCCACCAGTCTGCTATCACTATAGTCTGTGCATGGACTGTATACTGCATCTAATCCCCATATCCACCAGTCTGCTATCACTATAGTCTGTGCATGGACTGTATACTGCATCTAATCCCCATATCCATCAGTCTGCTATCACTATAGTCTGTGCATGGACTGTATACTGCATCTAATCCCCATATCCACCAGTCTGCTATCACTATAGTCTGTGCATGGACTGTATACTGCATCTAATCCCCATATCCACCAGTCTGCTGTCACTATAGTCTGTGCATGGACTGTATACTGCATCTAATCCCTATATCCATCAGTCTGCTATCACTATAGTCTGTGCATGGACTGTATACTGCATCTAATCCCCATATCCATCAGTCTGCTATCACTATAGTCTGTGCATGGACTGTATACTGCATCTAATCCCCATATCCATCAGTCTGCTATCACTATAGTCTGTGCATGGACTGTATACTGCATCTAATCCCCATATCCACCAGTCTGCTATCACTATAGTCTGTGCATGGACTGTATACTGCATCTAATCCCCATATCCATTAGTCTGCTGTCACTATAGTCTGTGCATGGACTGTATACTGCATCTAATCCCCATATCCATCAGTCTGCTATCACTATAGTCTGTGCATGGACTGTATACTGCATCTAATCCCCATATCCATCAGTCTGCTGTCACTATAGTCTGTGCATGGACTGTATACTGCATCTAATCCCCATATCCATCAGTCTGCTATCACTATAGTCTGTGCATGGACTGTATACTGCATCTAATCCCCATATCCATCAGTCTGCTGTCACTATAGTCTGTGCATGGACTGTATACTGCATCTAATCCCCATATCCATCAGTCTGCTATCACTATAGTCTGTGCATGGACTGTATACTGCAGCTGATAATCCCCATATCCATCAGTCTGCTATCACTATAGTCTGTGCATGGACAGGACACTGCAGCTGATAATCCCCATATCCATCAGTCTGCTATCACTGTAGTCTGTGCATGGACAGGACACTGCAGCAATACGATGGGATCTTTTCCCCCATGTTTTGCCATCACGTCTTCTGTTCCCACATGATTCTACATTTGCTGCAGTCGTATAGAGCGACACAGACAAATCTGAACATGAGAGGCGAGAAGATTTACAGGAGGAATCGCTGAATCTTAGTATTGCTTTGCAGGAGCTCCGATCCCCTGAAGAAGTCGCACAGGATTCCTCCAGGGAATGAGGACAAAGCAGATTAAGCACCCATGGCTTTCTATAGAGATGGCAGATGTTTCATGGCCCAGGGGCTGAATGTTCAGAGCCCGGCCGGATTAGGAGCTAGAGAGATCCAGTAGGAAATAGATATCTAGCAGCTCATGACATCTCCGGGATTACACATACATGTACGATGCCACCATGAGAACACAACCAGCTGACACCTTCTAATCATGAAAAGTGTCTTACCTGTCCCGCCATTATATGTAGTAGGGATAGCCTGGTTATGGGGGTTCTCCAGGATTAAACCTAGTTACTTTGGCCATTCCTGCCCCTAGGTTGTGTGCACTATTACAACTTGGCTCCAGCAATGGAAGTGAGCCGCAATACCACACACAAGCTGAGGACAGGGGTGGCGCTGTTTCTGGAAGAAGGCGGCCATTGTTTTCTAATCCTGAATAACTTCTTTGTATTTGTAGTTGTATATGTGACATTTACACTGCTCTCATCTGCTGAGCCTCCCTATGGGTAACATAATGGTTGGGGGGCCGCTCAGAATCCACCTAGGGGGCAAGGATATATGTGTTTGTACTCGGATCCAAATGTGCCGTAAATTGAGTTACAAGCACATATACATATACAGGAACATATACACGGACATATATGCTCCTTGTAGGCAAAACAGTCATGTGAACCTTCCAGGGCAAGTGAGATTACAGTTCTAGAGTCCTCTAGGATATATACAGTGTTTGTATTACAGTTCTAGAGTCCTCTAGGATATATACAGTGTTTGTATTACAGTTCTAGAGTCCTCTATATATACAGTGTTTGTATTACAGTTCTAGAGTCCTCTATATATACAGTGTTTGTATTACAGTTCTAGAGTCCTCTATATATATACAGTGTTTGTATTACAGTTCTAGAGTCCTCTAGGATATATACAGTGTTTGTATTACAGTTCTAGAGTCCTCTATATATACAGTGTTTGTATTACAGTTCTAGAGTCCTCTAGGATATATACAGTGTTTGTATTACAGTTCTAGAGTCCTCTAGGATATATACAGTGTTTGTATTACAGTTCTAGAGTCCTCTATATATATACAGTGTTTGTATTACAGTTCTAGAGTCCTCTATATATATACAGTGTTTGTATTACAGTTCTAGAGTCCTCTATATATACAGTGTTTGTATTACAGTTCTAGAGTCCTCTAGGATATATATAGTGCTTGTATTACAATTCTAGAGTCCTCTATATATATATATATATATATATACAGTGTTTGTATTACAGTTCTAGAGTCCTCTAGGATATATACAGTGTTTGTATTGCAGCTCTAGAGTCCTCTATATATACAGTGTTTGTATTACAGTTCTAGAGTCCTCTAGGATATATACAGTGTTTGTATTGCAGCTCTAGAGTCCTCTATATATACAGTGTTTGTATTACAGTTCTAGAGTCCTCTATATATACAGTGTTTGTATTACAGTTCTAGAGTCCTCTATATATATATATACAGTGTTTGTATTACAGTTCTAGAGTCCTCTATATATACAGTGTTTGTATTACAGTTCTAGAGTCCTCTATATATACAGTGTTTGTATTACAGTTCTAGAGTCCTCTATATATACAGTGTTTGTATTGTAGCTGACTGTGTGCTGTATTTCAGGTCCCCCTCTGAAGGCAGCCTCCCAGACCCAGCCAGGCACCCTCTCAATAGGTCCATCATGTCGTATGAAGTAAGTCGCATTGTGCTGAGGTGTCAGAAGGAAAGAGACGACGCTCTCCGCAGAGAGGAATCCGCCAGGGATAAGCTCAAGCATCTGGAGGTCTCTTCACGCTCTAAGATCCAGGATTTGAAAGCGAAGCTGAAAGTAGTGACCGGCGAAAACAAGAATCTCCACCGAACCATCAGAAAGCTCCGACTAGACCTGGGCCTCGAAGGGAGTCCAAGGCTTAAAGGTAAGATGACCAAGGATATCATCAAGGAGCTCCACCAGCAGGAAGACCAATGTTCTCACCTAAAGGAGGACAACCACGTTCTGTCCGTGCAACTCAGGGAAATGGTCCCGGTGATTGTGAAGAGCCAGCAGCAGACGGCCGAGCTGCAGACTCAGCTGGAGGTTATGGAGAGCAAAGTGCGGAGCCTGACCAAGGAGAATGGCCGCCTGGCCCACCTACTGCAGGAGACTCGGAAAGAGAAGGAGGCCTTGGAGAGGGCCTACATGAGCTACAAGAAATCCATCGAGGATTCCAAGTATGTTACCAGCCGATCTATACAGACCACCACATCCATTCCCGTCACATTACCGACCACTCTCACCAAGAGAGTCTCCAGAGATCCCTCCAACCTGCAGCCATCACAGATGGAGAAGAGCAATGGTTCAGAAACCAGTAACTCAACGCCACCATCTGCCATGACCACACAGAAGCCATACTACAGGACTCTACGCAACCAGTCCTGACAGCCAGAGATTCTGATGGCGTTTTAAAGGGGAACTGATCTGTCCCTATTGCACAGGAGACGCTGAGGAGGAAGCTATGTCCCTTATAGCGCCTCTCTTACCTTCCTCCTCGGTGCCGTTCCGGTGCAGTTAGTCACTTCCTCCATGGTCCAGTAAGGTGGACTGTCCGCCCCATTGTGCCAATACGCCCACGGCTAACCCGGCCCTTTCTAATGATAATGAATGGAGCGGGCCAGCAGGGGGCGGATCGGCGCTATGGGGCTAGGCAGTGCTCCTAACAGTCTCACCGGACTATGGTGCACACAAGTAACTGCACTGGAACAGCACCGAGGAGGAGGTTAGAGACATACTATAAGAGACATCCCATCCTCCCCAGTACTATAGGGACATATCAACAGGTTAGAGTCATCTCACCTGCTGAGAGTTCCCCTTTAATGTTGATCTGAGCATTAAGGATTATCTGTCGTCCTTGAGTGTATTAAAATTGTTTCTTAATTAACTTTATTGAGAACTTTATCCAGGGTTAGAAAAACATGGCCGCTTTCTCCCTGAGACAGCACCGCTCTTGTCTCCAGGTCAGGTGTAGTTTGCAATTAAGCTCCATTCACTTCAATGAAACTGAGTCACAAAACCTGCACAAGAGCGTTGCTGTCTCTGGAAAAAAGCGGCCTTGTTTTCGTAGCGCTGGAGAACCCCTTTTAAGCTTTTTATTTTACTCATATTGAAACATGCCTAGCCATTGGCTATAAGCAAATTTATGGGGGGATTCCCAACTTCTCCACCACCTTTGGGGGAATGAGGGTTGTCTGGTTTTCATTGTCCACACTCAATAAATGTATAAATGCATTGACCGTCCGTCTGCTGATTGGTGGCGCTCCCAGTGGTCGGACTCCCGCGGATCAGCCACCCCCATGATGAATGGCGGTACAGTCAGTGTAACAACCTATGTGTTATCATATTCTCCCGCCAATCAGCCACCCCCATGATAATGGCGGCACAGTCACTGTAACAACCTATGTGTTATCATATTCTCCCGCCAATCAGCCACCCCCATGATGAATGGCGGCACGGTCAGTGTAACAACATATGTGTTATCATATTCTCCCATGTATCAGCCACCCCCTGTGATAATGGCGGCACAGTCAGTGTAACAACCTATGTGTTATCATATTCTCCCGCGGATCAGCCACCCCCATGATAATGGCGGCACAGTCAGTGTAACAACCTATGTGTTATCATATCCTCCTGCCGATCAGCCACCCCCATGATGAATGGCGGCACGGTCAGTGTAACAACATATGTGTTATCATATTCTCCCGCCGATCAGCCACCCCCATGATGAATGGCGGCACAGTCAGTGTAACAACCTATGTGTTATCATATTCTCCCATGTATCAGCCACCCCCATGATGAATGGCGGCACAGTCAGTGTAACAACCTATGTGTTATCATATCCTCCTGCGGATCAGCCACCCCCATGATAATAGCGGCACAGTCAGTGTAACAACCTATGTGTTATCATATTCTCCCGCCGATCAGCCACCCCCATGATGAATGGCGGCACAGTCAGTGTAACAACATATGTGTTATCATATTCTCCCATGTATCAGCCACCCCCATGATAATAGCGGCACAGTCAGTGTAACAACCTATGTGTTATCATATTCTCCTGCGGATCAGCCACCCCCATGATGAATGGCGGCACAGTCAGTGTAACAACCTATGTGTTATCATATCCTCCCGCTGATCAGCCACCCCCATGATAATGGCGGCACAGTCAGTGTAACAACCTATGTGTTATCATATTCTCCCGCCGATCAGCCACCCCCATGATGAATGGCGGCACAGTCAGTGTAACAACCTATGTGTTATCATATTCTCCTGCGGATCAGCCACCCCCATGATGAATGGCGGCACAGTCAGTGTAACAACCTATGTGTTATCATATCCTCCCGCTGATCAGCCACCCCCATGATAATGGCGGCACAGTCAGTGTAACAACCTATGTGTTATCATATTCTCCCGCCGATCAGCCACCCCCATGATGAATGGCGGCACAGTCAGTGTAACAACCTATGTGTTATCATATCCTCCTGCGGATCAGCCTCCCCCATGATAATGGCGGCACAGTCAGTGTAACAACCTATGTGTTCTCATATTCTCCCATGGATCAGCCACCCCCATGATAATGGCGGCACAGTCAGTGTAACAACCTATGTGTTATCATATCCTCCTGCGGATCAGCCTCCCCCATGATAATGGCGGCACAGTCAGTGTAACAACCTATGTGTTATCATATTCTCCCGCCAATCAGCCACCCCCATGATAATGGCGGCACAGTCAGTGTAACAACCTATGTGTTATCATATCCTCCCGCTGATCAGCCACCCCCATGATGAATGGCGGCACAGTCAGTCTAGTCTCATCATATTCTCCCCTCATAGTTTCCTCACTAGACAAGTTATGAACCGGTTACAGAGCAGTTGCGGATCCCTGAGACTCTCCTGCTCTATATACACGGCTGCCTGGAGCGGAGCAGCTGCTTCTTAAAGTGTTCAGTCTTGTTAATAAAACGTCAGATGATTTGCCAAGAACGTTAGATGAGAATCTCGTCTCTAGGATCGTCCCACGATAGATGGTGAACACAGATGATCTGACGGTGAGGACGAGACCTCCAGGAATTCCATACCATCCGGTAACTTCTATACCTGTAACATATGGAGCGTCAATTAGTCACGGCATAAAAGTGTAATGAACGTCCGACCACGTGGCCGAGCAGCTGAGCGGAGAGCGACCGGATATCCAGCCGCATAGTGTTTCATCCCGGAAACCTAACACCTCGCTATTGACTAGAGGTGAGCGAATCTACAGTGACGTCCGTAAGATACCAGAGTGTCAGACCTGACTGCTCCGGCCAATCATGGCACTGAGGGAGCAGAATTACATCATCCAGAGCAGCGCTCGTTTACAGAGCCTAATTGGGCCCAGTTTCTGTAACTCAGTTCCATTGAAGTGAATGGAGCTGAATTGCAGACCACACCTGACCTGGAGACAAGAGCGCTGCTGTCTCTGGAAAAAAAGTGGCCATGTTTTTCTAACGCTGGTGAACCCCTTTAAATACATCGCTGTCAGCCGTATATCCTGTTTATACAGAGTAATATATTCTAGTGCAGGCCAAAACATGCGATCAGCCGAGGATCAGGCTGCAACACCCCACACCCAACCTGTGGCCCCAATTCTAGAAGTAAGCAGCCATGTTTTTCTAAGCCTGGAGAACCCCTTTAAATGGCGCCAAGAATCAGCCAATCATGTGACAGTGATAAACGAATGGTTGTTGTGAACAGGCGATCTGTCACTATGGATTGTGGAAACGTAAGTGTGTAATACGATCCACCACAAGCAGGCAATCAATTTTTTAAATCTTTTTTCCTTTTAACATTTTTTAAAGTCTTGTCAGGGGGATTCAGCGCGGTTTATTGTAGGGTTTACAGAGAGCGCCCTCTTGTGGCTGGAGGTGCAATGCTGCCTCCTACCACTGGGGAGCGGCCATCACCAACGGTCACAGATAAAGGAGAAATCCGGAGAAAATGATTCTTTGCAAACAAAGGGGAATATAATAACCCAGCACTACTCCCCTCTCCCGCAGCGCCACATCACAGGCTCCAGGACCCCCACCCCCACTAGTGGATTATAATAGCTCCGTTTGGGGCGGTAGCCCGGGGCCCTGAGCTCCTGGGGGGCCCATGGCCACCCAAACAGACTTATACTTTCAGTGGTGTACTGTACCTGGATACAGTTCTGCCAGAATTTGCAAAAAAGTGCTGCTTTTTTACCGCTATTTTGTACAAATCAGGGCAAAAGTGTAGCCGGGAGACAATTCAGTAACATTAGAGAACATACTGAAGGACCTTATCATGTGACAATGATGTCACCACAGGTCCTGTACAGTCTGCACTATGGAGGAGCAATACTAAAGTTTTAGTTACAGTGGGGTGGGGGCCCAGGCTTGGTGAACAGCCCCGGGCCTATGGTAAAGTTAATCCGCCCCTTCCCACCCCAACTGATTTCCCCTTGAGTTGCGAGATGAAAATACCCAACATGGCTGATGGATTTCTTACTCAGCCAATCAGTGAGTGCTGTGGTGTCCCGCCCCAGTAACTGATCAGCTGAGCGGGCAATCCATCAACCGAGTTATGATGTGAGTTCTGGAGCGTTAAGGAAGCGCTGCGGAGGCACGGGGAGTAGTGCTTGTTTATTATGTTTCTGCATGCTAGAAAATTATCATTTTCTTTAGACTTCTTCTTTAAAGGGTCAGATGCCAGTTGTGGCCTGTGGGCCCTCTTAGTGCATGGGCCCCATAGCAGTGGCGTGGTCTGGTCTGTGCACAGCACATGGTGGTCAGGATTTTAAAGCTACCACACAAATTGTATCTCACTCCACTCTAGTGATGCACGAAGCACCGAAATATCAATATTAATGTCGATATTTCAGGCAGAAAAACGGTTTCCTGGTATTCGATACTTTGTGTTAAGCTGCATAATAGAGCAGTTTAACATAGTATAGAGCAGTGATTTTCAACCAGTGTGCCGCGACACATGGTCGGGTGTGCCGCGGGGAAAGTTCCCCAAACTATGGTGCCCCTGTAAAACAGGAGAAAACAATGGGGGAGGGAAACCTGGGGATGGGGGAGAAACAGGGGAGAGAAGCAGGGGGGAGAGAAGTTTGGTGGAGAGAAGCACGGGGGAGAGAAGCACAGGAGAGAAGCAGGGGGAGAAGTATGGTGGAGAGAAGCACAGGAGAGAAGCAAGGGGAGAAGTATGGTGGAGAGAAGCACAGGGGAGAGAAGCACAGGAGAGAAGCAGGGGGAGAAGTATGGTGGAGAGAAGCACAGGGGAGAGAAGCACAGGAGAGAAGCACAGGGGAGAGAAGCACAGGGGAGAGAAGCACGGGGGAGAGAAGCACGGGGGAGAGAAGCAGGGGGGAGAAGCACAGGGGAGAGAAGCACAGGAGAGAAGCATGGGGGAGAGAAGCACAGGAGAGAAGCACAGGGGAGAGAAGCACGGGGGAGAGAAGCACGGGGGAGAGAAGCAGGGGGGAGAAGCACAGGGGAGAGAAGCAAGGGGGAGAGAAGCACAGGAGAGAAGCACAGGGGAGAGAAGCATGGGGGAGAGAAGTTTGGTGGAGAGAAGCACGGGGGAGAGAAGCACAGGAGAGAAGCATGGGTGAGAGAAGTTTGGTGGAGAGAAGCACGGGGGAGAGAAGCACAGGAGAGAAGCAGGGGGGAGAGAAGCAGAGGAGAGAAGCAGGGGGGAGAAGTATGGTGGAGAGAAGCACAGGGGGGAGAAGAAAACAGTCCCAGGTTTCACACTGAGTATAAATACATTTAGAATCTATATTATTAACTATATGTATAATATGTCCTGTTTTAGTGTCATTTTGTGCCATTTTCTCTGTGTGCGCCCCCTGCCCTCTAGTGTTACCTCTTCGCCGGTGCAATGTTTGCGCCCGGCGGCGCCAAATTCAAGTAACCGGCACATAGCGATCGCTTGTGTCAGCTATTTTACAGTGTAGATGCCGCTGTCACAACTGACAGCAGCATTTAACCCCTCCCGAGCGGCCCCCACTGCTAATGACTGTGGCTCGCAATCCCATGGGCGGCTGTCATTTAACCATTCCTAGTCCCCAACCGCCCCACCCCCAGGGACCCGCCAAGGCAGTGGGGTACCCCCACGCCCTTCAGTTCCCCCACCAGGACCTGCCAGTGCAGTGGGGTCCCTCGCACCCGCCAGTGTCCACAATCCTGTTGTGCACAGGGAGGCATGCTGAGAGGTACAGGGGAATTAAAAAGTGTAAAAAAAAGTTTTTTTTTTTAAAAATAGGAATAAAAGGTTCTAGTAATCCCCCTTTTTTTCAAAAAAAAAGTAAAAAAATGTATTCGGCCCCCATTGCATGTGTAATTATCCAAACTATAAAATGTAACAAAGTGATCAACTTTATTTAGCATCGAATTGGTATCAAGTATTGAAATAAGAAAGCTGGTATTGGTATCGAACTCAGAACTCTGGTACGGTGACATCGCTGCGCCACTCTCTTCTAATTGCGAACGTTTTTACCACTAAGAGGAGGCGCTCGTATCCCATGTCCTGGCTGGATTTCTGCCGTGTTTGGGGGGGCTCCTCCAGGCTTTGCAGATCTGTGGGCGACTTCTTGGCTGTTACAGATGGAGCGCACCCATCAGCGGAGACTATAGATGGAGCGCACCCATCAGCGGAGACTATAGATGGAGCGCACCCATCAGCGGAGACTATAGATGGAGCGCACCCATCAGCGGAGACTATAGATGGAGCGCACCCATCAGGGGAGACTATAGATGGAGCGCACCCATCAGGGGAGACTATAGATGGAGCGCACCCATCAGGGGAGACTATAGATGGAGTGCACCCATCAGCGGAGACTATAGATGGAGCGCACCCATCATCGGAGACTATAGATGGAGTGCACCCATCAGCGGAGACTATAGATGGAGCGCACCCATCAGCGGAGACTATAGATGGAGCGCACCCATCAGGGGAGACTATAGATGGAGCGCAGCCATCAGCAGAGACTATAGATGGAGCGCACCCATCAGCGGAGACTATAGATTAAGCGCACCCATCAGCGGAGACTATAGATGGAGCGCACCCATCAGCGGAGACTATAGATGGAGCGCACCCATCAGCGGAGACTATAGATGGAGCGCACCCATCAGGGGAGACTATAGATTAAGCGCACCCATCAGCGGAGACTATAGATGGAGCGCAGCCATCAGCGGAGACTATAGATGGAGCGCACCCATCAGCGGAGACTATAGATTAAGCGCACCCATCAGCGGAGACTATAGATGGAGCGCACCCATCAGCGGAGACTATAGATTAAGCACACCCATCAGCGGAGACTATAGATGGAGCGCAGCCATCAGCGGAGACTATAGATGGAGCGCAGCCATCAGCGGAGACTATAGATGGAGCGCACCCATCAGCAGAGACTATAGATGGAGCGCACCCATCAGCGGAGACTATAGATGGAGCGCACCCATCAGCGGAGACTATAGATGGAGAGCACCCATCAGCGGAGACTATAGATTAAGCGCACCCATCAGCGGAGACTATAGATGGAGTGCAGCCATCAGCGGAGACTATAGATGGAGCGCACCCATCAGCGGAGACTATAGATGGAGCGCCCCCATCAGCGGAGACTATAGATGGAGCGCCCCCATCAGCGGAGACTATAGATGGAGCGCACCCATCAGCGGAGACTATAGATGGAGTGCAGCCATCAGCGGAGACTATAGATGGAGCGCACCCATCAGCGGAGACTATAGATGGAGCGCACCCATCAGCGGAGACTATAGATGGAGCGCCCCCATCAGCGGAGACTATAGATGGAGCGCACCCATCAGGGGAGACTATAGATGGAGCGCAGCCATCAGCGGAGACTATAGATGGAGCGCCCCCATCAGCGGAGACTATAGATGGAGCGCACCCATCAGCGGAGACTATAGATGGAGCGCAGCCATCAGCGGAGACTATAGATGGAGCACACCCATCAGCGGAGACTATAGATGGAGCGCCCCCATCAGCGGAGACTATAGATGGAGCGCAGCCATCAGCGGAGACTATAGATGGAGCACACCCATCAGCGGAGACTATAGATGGAGCGCACCCATCAGCGGAGACTATCTCAGCATGGTAATATATAACCTGGTGAGGGCAGAAGGTCAGTGCTCCACCCTGGAGAAGATGGAACCTACAAATTACCAGATCCCTCCGTATGAAGCAATCACAGAGGCCGTCCTGACAAATCTCAGCAAGTCCGAGGAGTTTTATTGCAATTGTCCAATGACGTTCTATGTGACTACGTGCCATGGTCTATGAGAGCACAATCTCCATTACTTTCTTTATACCTTAAAGGGGAACTCCAACAAAAAAACTTTTCTTTTAAACTCATTTCAACTCATTTCAGAAACTTTGCAGCAGCAAATCCCCATAGAAAACCTCTCCTGCTCTGGACAGTTCCTGACATGGACAGAAGTGGCAGCAGAGAGCACTGTGTCAGACTGGAGAGAATACACCACTTCCTGCAGGACATACAGCAGCTGATAAGTACTGGACGACTGGAGATTTTTAAATAAATGTAAATTAAAAATGTATAAGTTTCACACATGATAGGCTTAGATACGCTGACTGAGCAGATGGTATCACACATAATGGGGGTAGATACACTGACTGAGCAGATGGTATCACACATGATAGGCTTAGATACGCTGACTGAGCAGATGGTATCACACATAATGGGGGTAGATACACTGACTGAGCAGATGGTATCACACATGATAGGCTTAGATACGCAGACTGAGCAGATTGTATCACACATAATGGGGGTAGATACACTGACTAAGCAGATGGTATCACACATGATAGGCTTAGATACACTGACTGAGCAGATGGTATCACACATGATAGGCTTAGATACACTGACTGAGCAGATGGTATCACACATGATAGGCTTAGATACGCTGACTGAGCAGATGGTATCACACATAATGGGGGTAGATACACTGACTGAGCAGATGGTATCACACATGATAGGCTTAGATACGCAGACTGAGCAGATTGTATCACACATAATGGGGGTAGATACACTGACTGAGCAGATGGTATCACACATGATAGGCTTAGATACACTGACTGAGCAGATGGTATCACACATGATAGGCTTAGATACGCTGACTGAGCAGATGGTATCACACATGATAGGCTTAGATACGCTGACTGAGCAGATGGTATCACACATGATAGGCTTAGATACGCTGACTGAGCAGATGGTATCACACATGATAGGCTTAGATACACTGACTGAGCAGATGGTATCACACATGATGGGGGTAGATACACTGGGCGGCTCCCATCCTCCTCCAGGACACATATGATATACAGCAGGATGATGGAAGAACGTCCCCACCCCTCAGTCTGAGGAACCTGCAAATGACCCGGATCCTACAGTATGAAGCAATCGTGCAGACTGAGGGCGTCCTAGTAAATCTAAGCAGCACTGAGGAGTTTGGTGCAATGACCCCCGCCCCCCGGCCCCCCCACCCGCAGCTTGATCCCTTTTGTCATTCAGTCATTTTTGTAAAGGAGATGGGGTTAAAGGGGCACTCCACTCAGACATAACTTCTGATATGTTGCTGCCCATGGGGAGACTAACATTTCCTTCCATACTTGTTATTATATCCTTCTCCCAGTTCTCAGCTGCTGCTTTCTGCTGAAGACACAAAAATCTGGGTGTCAGCTTTTCTCTCTGTCTCCCCCCCCCCCTCCCTTCTGAGACGGCTGAAGTAAACAAGTTCCTGGCAGCTACAAAGAAGCTACAATGTTGCAGATACAGCCTGCCAGGGACTTGTTTACATCAGCTGTCTATGAAGGGGGGGGGGGGGGGGGGGGCGAGGGGGAGACAGAGAGAAAAGCTCACACCCAGATTTTTGTGTCTTCAGCAGAAAGCAGCAGCTGAGAACTGGGGGAAGGAGACTGAATAGATAATAACAGGTATGGAAGGAATTGTTAGGGCCCTATTACACCAACAGATTATCAGACTTTTTCAACGAAAGTCAGGAATGGATTTGAAAAGAGGAGAAATCCAGTCTTTCCTTTAAGATCTGCACTCTGTTTATAGTCTGTTCCTGGCTTTGGCTTCAATAATCTGTCAGATAAATCTATCTGTGTAATAGGGCCCGTAGTCGCATGTTCAGACATGATGGGAGGAAGCAGTCACTGAGAGTCAGCAGGGAGTAGTCACTGAGAGTCAGCAGGGAGGAGTCACTGATTCAGAAGGGAGGAGTCACTGAGAGTCAGCAGGGAGGAGTCACTAAGAGTCAGCAGTGGGGAGTCACTAAGAGTCAGCAGGAAGCAGTCACTGAGTCAGCAGGGAGGAGTCACTGAGAGTCAGCAGGGAGGAGTCACTGAGAGTCAGCAGGGAGGAGTCACTGAGAGTCAGCAGGAAGCAGTCACTGAAAGTCAGCAGGGAGGAGTCACTGAGAGTCAGCAGGGAGGAGTCACTGAGAGTCAGCAGGAAGCAGTCACTGAGAGTCAGTGGGGAGGAGTCACTGAGTCAGCAGGAAGCAGTCACTGAGAGTCAGCAGGGAGGAGTCACTGAGAGTCAGCAGGCAGGAGTCACTGAGAGTCAGCAGGGAGGAGTCACTGACAGTCAGCAGGAAGCAGTCACTGAGAGTCAGCGGGGAGGAGTCACTGAGTCAGCAGGAAGCAGTCACTGAGAGTCAGCGGGGAGGAGTCACTGAGAGTCAGCAGGGAGGAGTCACTGAGAGTCAGCAGGGAGGAGTCACTGAGTCAGCAGACAGGAGTCACTGAGAGTCAGCAGGGAGGAGTCACTGAGAGTCAGCAGGAAGCAGTCACTGAGAGTCAGCAGGGAGGAGTCACTGAGAGTCAGCAGGGAGGAGTCACTGAGAGTCAGCAGGGAGGAGTCACTGAGAGTCAGCGGGGAGGAGTCACTGAGAGTAAGCAGGGAGGAGTCACTGAGAGTCAGCAGGCAGGAGTCACTGAGAGTCAGCGGGGAGGAGTCACTGAGAGTCAGCAGGGAGGAGTCACTGAGAGTCAACAGGCAGGAGTCACTGAGAGTCAGCGGGGAGGAGTCACTGAGAGTCAGCAGGAAGCAGTCACTGAGAGTCAGCGGGGAGGAGTCACTGAGAGTAAGCAGGAAGCAGTCACTGAGAGTCAGCGGGGAGGAGTCACTGAGAGTCAGCGGGGAGGAGTCACTGAGAGTCAGCAGGAAGCAGTCACTGAGAGTCAGCAGGAAGCAGTCACTGAGAGCCAGTAGGGAGGAGTCACTAAGAGTCAGCAGGGAGGAGTCACTGAGAGTCAGCAGGGAGGAGTCACTGAGAGTCAGCAGGCAGGAGTCACTGAGAGTCAGCAGGGAGGAGTCACTGAGAGTCAGCAGGGAGGAGTCACTAAGAGTCAGCAGGGAGGAGTCACTGAGAGTCAGCAGGGAGGAGTCACTAAGAGTCAGCAGGGAGGAGTCACTGAGAGTCAGCAGGCAGGAGTCACTGAGAGTCAGCAGGGAGGAGTCACTAAGAGTCAGCAGGGAGGAGTCACTGAGAGTCAGTAGGGAGGAGTCACTGAGAGTCAGCAGGGAGGAGTCACTGATAAAAGTCTTGGAGGAGCGGTCAGTCATTTTAAGGGCGCCACCACAATGGAGCTGACACAGTTTCATCTACAGTGTATGATTGTAGGAAACAGTTATTCATTATGTTGTAATAAACCGCAGCAGAATCATCATCCTGCCATCAGTGTGAACACTCCCCGCTCCTCAGTGCCGCACTGTATCCTAAACCACGCCCCGCGCTGCGTCACAGTGACGTCACGTGCTCAGCCGGCTTCCGCATCGCCTGAGTGTACCAAGATGGCGGCCCCCAGAGGCGGAAACGTGGAGAGCGGAGCCCGGAGCCGGGAGCCTGGGGATGGGGGATGGTTTGTGACGCTGGCTCTGGGGGTGTCCCTGCTGAAATGTCTCCTCATACCGACCTAGTAAGGAGCGGAGCGCGTATTGTCTCCTAATGGTGGAGGGGACTACAGATCCCAGCATGCCTCGCTGTACGGGGGGTGGGGGAGTATCACCGCTTTATATACACTGCAGATCAGTGCCCCCCATTATAGACCCCATATATATATATATATATATATATATATACACACTGTATGGATGAAGGGAGCTGCACCCCAATATCTCATGTAAATAGTGAAGCCCCCGGGGACCCCCTGATCAGCAGAGACCTCCGGTATATACCCCCATATCACCCATATATTGTTATATTATACGGCTACAGGCTATGTTCACACAATGTCTCTTTTTGACCGTCTTGCTGCTGTTTTTTTTTTTAATTATCAGCGTTTCCATAAACTTCCCGTGTTTTGGCGCTTAAATGAGTCTGTGAAGCGTCCAAAGAGAGATATTGTGTGAATGTAGCCTTATAGTGTGCGTCTATTATAGCTATACAGCCCCCAGCGTACTATATAATACTGCCATATAGTGTCCGCCTATTATAGCTATACAGCTCCCAGCGTACTATATAATACTGCCATATAGTGTCCGCCTATTATAGCTATACAGCTCCCAGCGTACTATATAATACTGCCATATAGTGCCCACCTTATATCGTCATACAGCCCCCAGCGTACTATATAATACTGCCATATAGTGTGCGTCTATTATAGCTATACAGCCCCCAGCGTACTATATAATACTGCCATATAGTGTGCGTCTATTATAGCTATACAGCCCCCAGCATACTATATAATACTGCCATATAGTGTGCGTCTATTATAGCTATACAGCCCCCAGCATACTATATAATACTGCCATATAGTGTGCGTCTATTATAGCTATACAGCCCCCAGCGTACTATATAATACTGCCATATAGTGTCCTCCTAATATCGTCATACAGCCCACATCATGCTGCCATATATATATATATATATATATATATATATATATATATATATATATATATATATGTGAGAGCGGTCAGACGCTGTGACTGTTGGGGCTGCTGTATGCCGGCTGTGTATAGTGATGGGGATGTATATATGTGTGTGTATATATATATATATATATATATATATATATAAGAGCGGTCAGACGCTGATCTGCTGATATTTTGCAGTCATTCCACAGACTTTGAGGTGCACAGGAACTGGCTGGCCATCGCCCATAGTCTGCCCATATCCCGATGGTACCATGAGGTAAGAGACCCCCCCCCCATGTGTCACATTATCCCTCGGTCTAAGCGGATCGGCTGTACATATTGATGTAAATGGGGATTCTGTACGGTGCAGATCCTCATCACCATCTACACTGACGTATATATACACATACATACTATATACTTACACGTTATATACACACATACTATACACGCATACACTAATACTATATACACACACACTATACATACTATATACACATATACTATACACACATACATAATATATACACATAGGTACTATACACACATACCATATACACTCAGATATTATACACTGACACACACTATATATACACATACTTTATACACACAGATACTATACACACACAATCATACACTAATACTATATACACATAATACTATATACTTACACGTTATATACACACATACTATACAAACACACAGACTATACACGCATACACTAATACTATATACACACATACATACTACGGTATATACTCATACTATACATACATACTATATACACATACAGTGAACTATACACACATACATAATATATACACATAGGTACTATACCCACATACACTCAGATATTATACACTGACACACGCTATATATACACATACTTTATACACACAGATACTATACACACAAACATACACTAATACTATATACACATACATACTATATACACACAAACATACACTAATACTATATACACATACACATACATACTATATACACACAAACATACACTAATACTATATACATACATACCGCACACATACTATATACACACACACATACACTAATACTATATACATACTATATACACACACACATACACTAATACTATATACATACATACCGCACACATACTATATACACACAGCTACTATACAGACGTTTAAATGCAAAGTTTATTTAGCAACACGCCAACATCGGTGGACAGGCAGATACAGTCCCACGAAGGCTAAGGCCTGTTGTAGCGTGAGAACGTGAAACGGCCGTAGCCTTTGTGGGACGCACTTGCTGTATCTGCCTGTCCACAGGTGTTGGTGTGTTGCTGAATAAGCTTTGCACTTGAGCGGTGAGTTGCCGCTGCTCTTCTTTACGTCTTGTTTCTGCATTTGGAAATATATATACTATAAGGCCGAGCACCACCGACCGGAGAAGAGTCACACAGGGTCGGCGTATACTGTACGCCACACCAGAACACTCACCGCACGGAGAGGCAGTGCCTGGCGGCTTTCTGAATGTATGATATATATATATATATATATATATATATATATATATATATATATGTATATAATATATAGTAAGAGTATTCCTGATTTAGCCCCCGGCTGCTTCTTTCCCTCTTGCCTTGATGTCCCACTCCTCCTTCTGTCTTTGCTCCTGTATCTCTGTTGCTCTGCAGGACACCTCGGAGTGGACGTTGGATTACCCCCCGTTTTTGTCTGTCCCTTACCTCCTCCATGTCCTTATGTTTGTCCCTTACCCCCCCATGTCCTTATATGTCTGTCCCTTACCTCCCCATGTCCTTATGTTTGTCCCTTACCCCCCCATGTCCTTATATGTCTGTCCCTTACCTCCCCATGTCCTTATATGTCTGTCCCTTACCTCCCCATGTCCTTATGTTTGTCCCTTACCCCCCCCATGTCCTTATATGTCTGTCCCTTACCTCCCCATGTCCTTATGTTTGTACATACTATATACACATACATACTATATACACACAAACATACACTAATACTATATACATACATACCGCACACATACTATATACACACACACATACACTAATACTATATACATACTATATACACACACACATACACTAATACTATATACATACATACCGCACACATACTATATACACACAGCTACTATACAGACGTTTAAATGCAAAGTTTATTTAGCAACACGCCAACATCGGTGGACAGGCAGATACAGTCCCACGAAGGCTAAGGCCTGTTGTAGCGTGAGAACGTGAAACGGCCGTAGCCTTTGTGGGACGCACTTGCTGTATCTGCCTGTCCACAGGTGTTGGTGTGTTGCTGAATAAGCTTTGCACTTGAGCGGTGAGTTGCCGCTGCTCTTCTTTACGTCTTGTTTCTGCATTTGGAAATATATATACTATAAGGCCGAGCACCACCGACCGGAGAAGAGTCACACAGGGTCGGCGTATACTGTACGCCACACCAGAACACTCACCGCACGGAGAGGCAGTGCCTGGCGGCTTTCTGAATGTATGATATATATATATATATATATATATATATATATATATATATATATATATGTATATAATATATAGTAAGAGTATTCCTGATTTAGCCCCCGGCTGCTTCTTTCCCTCTTGCCTTGATGTCCCACTCCTCCTTCTGTCTTTGCTCCTGTATCTCTGTTGCTCTGCAGGACACCTCGGAGTGGACGTTGGATTACCCCCCGTTTTTCGCCTGGTTTGAGTTTTCGCTCTCCCATGTTGCTCGGTACTTTGATCCAGAAATGCTGAAAGTCGAGAACCTGAACTATGCCAGCCATAATACCGTCCTGTTCCAGAGGTTCTCCGTCATCTTCACCGATCTGCTCTTCATCTTTGCAGCCAAACAGTAAGGACGTATGTATGTACAGAAGGGTCCTGTGTCCCAGGGGTCAGAGAGGGTCTGGTTGTCACCCTCCACCCTTACTGCCCATGTCCTTATATGTCTGTCCCTTACCTCCTCCATGTCCTTATATGTCTGTCCCTTACCTCCTCCATGTCCTTATATGTCTGTCCCTTACCCCCTGTGTCCTTATATGTCTGTCCCTTACCTCCTCCATGTCCTTATATGTCTGTCCCTTACCTCCCATGTCCTTATATGTCTGTCCCTTACCTCCCATGTCCTTATATGTCTGTCCCTTACCTCCCATGTCCTTATATGTCTGTCCCTTACCTCCCATGTCCTTATATGTCTGTCCCTTACCTCCCATGTCCTTATATGTTTGTCCCTTACCTCCTCCATGTCCTTATATGTCTGTCCCTTACCTCCCATGTCCTTATATGTCTGTCCCTTACCCCCCATGTCCTTATGTCAGTCCCTTACCCCCTGTGTCCTTATATGTCTGTCCCTTACTTCCCATGTCCTTATATGTCTGTCCCTTACCTCCCATGTCCTTATATGTCAGTCCCTTACCTCCTCCATGTCCTTATATGTCTGTCCCTTACCTCCCATGTCCTTATATGTTTGTCCCTTACCCCCTGTGTCCTTATATGTCTGTCCCTTACCCCCTGTGTCCTTATATGTCTGTCCCTTACCTCCCATGTCCTTATATGTCTGTCCCTTACCCCCCGTGTCCTTATATGTCTGTCTCTTACCACCTGTGTCCTTGTATGTCTGTCCCTTACCTCCCATGTCCTTATATGTCTGTCCCTTACCTCCTCCATGTCCTTATATGTCTGTCCCTTACCTCCTCCATGTCCTTATATGTCTGTCCCTTACCTCCTCCATGTCCTTATATGTCTGTCCCTTACCTCCCATGTCCTTATATGTCTGTCCCTTACCTTCTGTGTCCTTATATGTCTGTCCCTTACCCCCCATGTCCTTATATGTCTGTCCCTTACCTCCCATGTCCTTATATGTCTGTCCCTTACCTCCCCATGTCCTTATATGTCTGTCCCTTACCTCCCCATGTCCTTATGTTTGTCCCTTACCCCCCCATGTCCTTATATGTCTGTCCCTTACCTCCCATGTCCTTATATGTCTGTCCCTTACCCCCTGTGTCCTTATATGTCTGTCCCTTACCCCTCCATGTCCTTATATGTCTGTCCCTTACCCCCTGTGTCCTTATATGTCTGTCCCTTACCCCCTGTGTCCTTATATGTCTGTCCCTTACCCCCCATGTCCTTATATGTCTGTCCCTTACCTCCCATGTCCTTATATGTCTGTCCCTTACCTCCCCATGTCCTTATATGTCTGTCCCTTACCCCCTGTGTCCTTATATGTATGTCTGTCCCTTACCTCCTCCATGTCCTTATGTTTGTCCCTTACCCCCCCATGTCCTTATATGTCTGTCCCTTACCTCCCCATGTCCTTATGTTTGTCCCTTACCCCCCCATGTCCTTATATGTCTGTCCCTTACCTCCCCATGTCCTTATATGTCTGTCCCTTACCTCCCCATGTCCTTATGTTTGTCCCTTACCCCCCCCATGTCCTTATATGTCTGTCCCTTACCTCCCCATGTCCTTATGTTTGTCCCTTACCCCCCCATGTCCTTATATGTCTGTCCCTTACCACCTGTGTCCTTATATGTATGTCTGTCCCTTACCTCCCATGTCCTTATATGTCTGTCCCTTACCCCCTGTGTCCTTATATGTCTGTCCCTTACCCCCTGTGTCCTTATATGTATGTCTGTCCCTTACCTCCTGTGTCCTTATATGTCTGTCCCTTACCCCCTGTGTCCTTATATGTATGTCTGTCCCTTACCTCCTGTGTCCTTATATGTCTATCCCTTACCTCCCATGTCCTTATATGTCTGTCCCTTACCCCCTGTGTCCTTATATGTATGTCTGTCCCTTACCTCCCTTGCCTTGTCTAGTCCTTTTCTTCGGTCTCTTTACCAGTTCTAGTATTTTTCCTTCTATTCTCTTTTGTCGCCCGTCTCCCTCAGTTTGTTTCTTTGTCTCATAGTTTTGCCCTTTAAAGCTTTGGTTTTGCTGCAGGTGCTGCCAGTGCATCAACGGTAGAAGAGAGCGGCGGGAATTGCTGGAGAAACCGGCGTTCATCCTCGCGGTCCTTCTCCTCTGGAACTTCGGGCTTCTCATAGTAGATCGTATCCTTCCTGTAATATGTGCAAATGTACTGATATGTTACACGCTGATATGTTACACACTGATATGTTACACGCTGATATGTTACACGCTGATATGTCACAGGCTGATAGGTTACACGCTGTTAGGTTACAGGCTGTTAGGTTACAGGCTGTTAGGTTACAGGCTGTTAGGTTACAGGCTGTTAGGTTACACGCTGATATGTTACACGCTGATATGTTACACGCTGATATGTTACACGCTGATATGTTACACGCTGATATGTTACACGCTGATATGTTACACGCTGATATGTTACACGCTGATATGTTACACGCTGATATGTTACACGCTGATATGTTACACGCTGATATGTTACAGGCTGCTATGTTACAGGCTGCTATGTTACACGCTGATACGTCGCACGCTGATACGTCGCACGCTGATACGTCGCACGCTGATACGTCGCACGCTGATACGTCGCAGGCTGATACGTCGCAGGCTGATACGTCGCAGGCTGATACGTCTCAGGCTGTTAGGTCACAGGCTGTTAGGTCACAGGCTGTTAGGTCACAGGCTGTTAGGTCACAGGCTGTTAGGTCACAGGCTGTTAGGTCACAGGCTGTTAGGTCACAGGCTGTTAGGTCACAGGCTGTTAGGTCACAGGCTGTTAGGTCACAGGCTGTTAGGTCACAGGCTGTTAGGTCACAGGCTGTTAGGTCACACGCTGATAGGTCACAGGCTGTTAGGTCACAGGCTGTTAGGTCACAGGCTGTTAGGTCACAGGCTGTTAGGTCACAGGCTGTTAGGTCACAGGCTGTTAGGTCACAGGCTGTTAGGTCACAGGCTGTTAGGTCACAGGCTGTTAGGTCACAGGCTGTTAGGTTACACGCTGATATGTTACACGCTGATATGTTACACGCTGATAGGTCACAGGCTGTTAGGTTACAGGCTGTTAGGTTACACGCTGATATATTATAATACACTGCTATACCTATAATCACCAGGAGAACTGTTTCTGCTTCTGAATTTATATGTTTTTCATATCCTGAAAAAGTTCTCAGACATTCACTTTCAGTATAATGGATTCCTCTCGGGGATCATGCTTCTGTCCATCGCTCGTATGTTTCAGGTAAATTTTATGGCCGTCGTGTTCCCATTGATTATTTGTTTGATCTGGACACTTTAATGGGGAATTCCAGTATGATAAGAAGTGTAAGTGTTACTGGGGCCAGTGTAATAACAGGAAAGAAATTAATATACTTACCTCCCCCGGCCCCTGCTCTCCACCACTTTTAGTTGCTTCTCCGCCCCTGCTGAGACCTCAGCCAATCACTGTCCTGTTTCACTGAATAGACTCCTCCTCCTGAGACCTCAGCCAATCACTGTCCTGTCTCACTTAGTAGGCTGGTCGTGCAGGGACATCTAGTGTTGAAAGCAGGGGGATGCAGCTACAGATATCAGGAACGTGAGCTGTGGGGGACCAGGCAAGGAAGCATACATTTAATACATTTAATATCAGAATACTCCTTTACAGGGGTTCAACTACTATCCGAAAGTTATATAGATTTGTAATTTACTTCTATTTAAAAATCTCCAGTCTTCCAGTACTTATCAGCTGCTGTATGTCCTGCAGGAAGTGGTGTATTCTCTCCAGTCTGACACAGTGCTCTCTGCTGCCACCTCTGTCCATGTCAGGAACTGTCCAGAGCAGTAACGCTATCCACATGATTCTCTTGCTACCAGTTTTCCCTAAGTTACAGCTGATCATTAGGGGTCTCGGCTCAAGCACATCATGTGATCAGGTTATTGTCCCAGGATAACAGTAGAGAACCCCTTTAAGAGTGTAGATGGTGTTGAGGAGAATAATGGACATTTTTCCCGTCTGGCAGAAGCGACACCTGGAGGGCGCCCTCCTCTTTGCCGTGCTCCTGAATTTTAAGCACATCTACCTGTACATCGCTCCAGCATATGGCGTCTACCTACTGCGCTCTTACTGCTTCCCGGCCAGTAATCCCGGTGAGTAATGGTGGAGGTGGGAGCCGCGGTGTGTCCGTGGTGTCCGTGGTCATGGGGCCGTCTCTTCACCTTCTCTCTTGTTCCTCAGATGGATCCGTACGCTGGAGAAGCTTCAGTCTCCTCCGCTTCCTCGCTTTGGCCGCCATAGTTGTGTTTGTTTTTGCGGTTTCGTTCGGTCCCTTTCTATACTTGGTGCGTATCCTCCAGCCATGTGTGATTGGGATGGACATGTGGGGGCGAGCGGTGGAATGCATGGGATGTTATCCGTGCGGATTACGTAGTGTGAACGCGTCCTTATAGGGAAAATAGTCATTCCCTGTACACAGTTTTATGTGGAGTTTTGACGTTCCTGAGGCGGCTGCACTACTGAGAGGGTGCGATGCCCTCCCCTGATCTCTGACTGGTGCTGGGTTATCATGGAGACCTCGTGCCACCTTCCACATCATTAGGGAGGTCCTGTATATGGCCTCCATGATGACCTTGTACCTGAAGAAGGTGTAATATCAGAAGTGCAGCCTCAGGCTTTGGGCCAGGCAGCTGATCCAGAGATCTCCTGAATAACATGGACAATAAGTAGTCCTCTTTATTATGTGCATGTGCTCAGTAGTCCTGGATATTCATGAGAAGCAGAAAACTCCACCCACCAGCTGCTGATTGGCAGTTATCTATCCATGCTGTGTATAGGCAGTCAGCTGTCAATCAGCAGCTGGAGGGCGGGGAGGGGTGTGACAAGAATCCAATTCTCCTGCATATTAGGAGAACGGCTGAACAGAATGATGTAAGTAATACACCGATCTGTTCAGCATTTCTGTCACCATGTCCTACATTAACACGGAATAAACCTAGTGACAGATTCTCTTTAATGTTACACTAATGGAGTTGCAGGTTAGCCACTCCTTATCATCCACCTGTTATGTAATAGCCCCCCCCCCCCCCCCCCCTTTATATCTGTGCAGTGATGTTTTATGATGTTCCATTTATAGGGTCAGATACCTCAAGTCTTGTCCCGGCTTTTCCCATTCAAGAGAGGCCTCTGCCACGCCTACTGGGCTCCGAACTTCTGGGCGTTGTATAATGGTGCCGACAAAGCCTTGTCTGTCATCGGTAATTCTTTTCACATCAGCGATTACCTGTACGTGATGGTCGGGATATGTACTTAAAAGCTGAAAAAGAGCGCCAGGGAGCAGATGGATTCAGCTCGCCGGACGACCCCTTAAAGGGATTGTGTCACCTAGATTTTCTGTTACTGATTAGATTTAGATACTAAAACTTATTTTTTTTATTCTAACCTTTTTTCTGACTACAATTTTTATTATTTATTTCCCTTTTTATACCTTGTTATGGGGGCAGCCATATTGCCTGGGTTGTACTTAACAGCATTTAGTGACATGCTTTACAGCCAGGCTCATGGACATAGGCGACAATAGACAGACTCTGTCCCCTTGGGATAAATGTGAGACATTACTGAGCGCGCTCTGTGACCTGTGAAAAGGTCATTCCACAGGGAGCTGCTATTGTCTCCCCTATCTACTGGTGTCACATGACGCTGCAATGCTGTACAGATCACTTTACTGCAGCCTCCTCTTATCACCACAGACACAACAGGAAGTCTCAGCTTAGTTTTAGCCTCAGTGGTGAGAATGAGAACTGCAGGATATCAGGATTATTATATAATATAGAGAGAAAAATGGAAAATTAGAAGAATGTCACCAAAAACATAACATAAAAACATTATTTATAGAATAAGTCATTTTCTGAGGACACTGTTCCTTTAAGGATTCTATTACACAGGTTACTGGCTGCATCGAGTGAGCAGTAAACTCTCTGCTTTGCCTCCATGAAGCCTGATAATAGTGCGGCCAGGCTGCAGGAACTATCGCTGCATTGTTGGTGCAGCCCAGTCGATCATTGTTGGTGCGGCCCAGTCGCTGCATTGTTGGTGCGGCCCAGTCGATCATTGTTGGTGCGGCCCAGTCGATCATTGTTGGCCTCGTGTCATCTGTTTACACGGGGTGACAAGCGGCCAACGATGTATGCAATGAGCTGCACAGAATATCCTATCAGCAGGTGATGGGGTGTCTGCTCGTTGCTGGTCTTCTTACATGAGCCGATTGTTGGTTTCATCTTCCCTCTTTTCCTTCTTCTCCTTGTCCGACAGGTGTTAAGATGCGGCTGCTGAATGCGGCTTCGGTTCGCACAGGATCGATGACCGGGGGTTTGGTCCAGGAGTTTGAGCACAGCGTCCTTCCATCTGTCACGCCGATGGCCACTCTCATCTGCACGGCTCTATCTATACTGGTAATAATCACTTGTCTGTGCACATGAGGCCTCTTAAAGGGGAACTCCTACGAAGATAATCTCTAGTCTTATGTGAATTCAGCGTCAGTCGCTGCAGGCTGGTCATGGATTTGTTGCAGTTGGATACAGCATAGGCAGCTCTCTGCGGGGTGAAGATATCCAATGTCCTGGTAGTTTGTTACAGTGTGTCAGTGCAGGGATTGTGTATCCGCCTGGAATACACACATCTGGGGATTAGAAGCCGCTATGGTGCATGTGGCGTCCCATGGGCTGCTGTGGTGATTGGACCTACGGACCAGCTGGCACAGTCGCCCTCCAGTGCCGGATCTCTGGGCACCTAAATTCCCCTGTAAGGTGAGGGCTGGTTCTTGGTTTCTTCCCATTTAGGCCGGGTTCACACTGCGTTTCTGCAATCCATTTTTTCCATCCGTTTCATGCATTTTTGTGCATCCGTTCTGATCCGTTTTTCCATTGATTTTCATTATTAAAAGAAAAAAAAACGGATCCTTCTTCTAGGATAGAAAACAACATGGTTGACCACATTTTGATCTATTTTTTTTTTTTTACCGTTATTTTTGCATAAAAATGGATTGCAAAAACGCAGTGTGATCCCGGCCTTACTTACAGTCGTCAGAGATCATAAAATTGGTTCAAAAAATTGGAGTGCAAAGTGTAGCATCTACATAATTTTGTAATTTTATATTTTACAATAATTAAAGGGATATTCCCCTGTAGGTCCTGTAGAACATATCAATGCGATAGGCCATTCATGTCTGACATCTGTGGTTCCAACCTCTGAGGGGCTGCTCCTATGTACAGACTGGGGTGGGGGTCTCGTGACCTGCATAATAGGGGGCGATCCTGACCTGCCTCCTGCCTAATAGGGGGCGATCCTGACCTGCCTCCTGCCTGATGGGGGCGGTCCTGACCTGCCTTCTGCCTGATGGGGGCGGTCCTGTGCTGTGACCTGCCAGATGGGGGCGGTCCTGACCGATCACCTGCCTGATGGGAGCGGTCCTGACCTGTCACCTGCCTGATGGTGGCGGTCCTGACCTGTCACCTGCCTGATGGGGGCGGTCCTGACCTGTCACCTGCCTGATGGGGGCGGTCCTAGGCTGTGTCCTGCCTGATGGGGGTGGTCCTGACTTGTGACCTACCTGACGAGGTGGGACCAGCAGCTATGACATACACTTAGGGTATTACTTTTGTATTTCCTCTGTAGATCTGTCTTCACTTTTCTCTTTTTCAGCCTTCGGTTTTCTGTTTGTGGTTTAAACCCCAAGGACCTCGCAGTTTCTTACGCTGTCTGATCCTCTGCGCCCTCAGCTCCTTCATGTTTGGCTGGCATGTACACGAGAAGGCCATCCTCCTGGCCATCCTGCCTTTAAGGTATGTGTGTGTGTGTGTGTGTGTGTTGGTGTATATATATATATATATATATATATATATATATATATATATATATATATATATATATATATATATAAAAACACAGCAATCACTGAACTCAGGGAGAACAGTGAAATTTTTCACTGTTCTCCCTAAGCTCAGTGATTGTTGTGTTTTGTTGGTCTATTACTCATTGCCCCCGGTAGCCAGAATCCTGCTCCACACTGACGAGGGGCAAATACCCCGAAACTGCAGTCTGTGGATGGATGCCTAGCCTTGGTAACCCTTGTCTTATGTCGTTATACTCGCCACAGAGTTAGACTTTGACTCACAGGGGCCACCCTGGTGTTTCCCTATTTAGGTCCCAAAGCTCGCAACAGAGTGAGGACCTGAGGGACTACGTATCAGGGTGGTTTGGTGCTCTCCCCACTAGGAGGCGCCCCTTGGCAATGGGCTTCCTTCTCTGGAGAGAGGGATATCTGGCTATTCCCGTGTTTTGAGACTCGTAACTGAGGCTCCACGGACCCCTTTTTTGCATATATATATATATATATATATATATATAAAATAATATTTATTTATATATAGGAAAAGGCGGCACTCCAGTTTTAGTGAATAAAAAGTGGTTTAGTTTATTCACCCAACATGCAACGTTTCAATCTTCTCAATGAGATCTTTGTCAAGCAATGTAATCAGCAGTAAGGGGCTGGTATATAACACACATAAGGACAGCCCATCAATTAAGTGACATCATCATAATCACAGATTATAAACATACATCATAACTACAAAGTGATACAGTGTATACATAAATGTGCAGTGATATTGTGTAGTCCATCATACATAAGCTGTGGTAGATGCGGTCGATCCCAATATTCAGACATTAGTCCATAGATAAATGCTGAATAAAATAAGTCCAGCAATCCAATGGTTAATGGAGGGGGTCATAACTCACCAAGTTATATATCAAGCAGCTGCTCCGCCATGCCGTGTACCCATCCATCTCGATCCTTGTTTGTACACAAAGCTATAGCGCATGTGCGAGGAGCGCACCGTGAGAGGGTTGTTATGGAGTGTCATGATCGCCAATCCTAAAGAGAACCTGGCGCATGCTCTATACTATCCCAGAATGCAGTTCCGCCATCTTGGACTCTAAACGAGACAGCCCGATCAATGGAAGCTTCATGTATCAATCCGGGCTCCGTCACAGCTCTAGGCGCATGCGCACTACCGGGTGCGCCATCTTGGAAACGGGAAAACTTGCCCATACTAGACGGGCTAACATGTCCCTATACTGCTGATTACATTGCTTGACAAAGATCTCATTGAGAAGATTGAAACGTTGCATGTTGGGTGAATAAACTAAACCACTTTTTATTCACTAAAACTGGAGTGCCGCCTTTTCCTGTAATTTGCTAGATTGCCGTCGGACCGTGAGGCTGTGCACCCTACCTGAGCCTTGAGCCGCACAGTGCCGTTCTGCAAACAATTATTTTATATATGTGTGTGTGTGTATGTATATATATATATATATATATATATATATATATATATATATATATATATATATATATATATAATATGTGTATCTGTATATGTATGGGTGTGTGTATATATATGTATGTGCATATGTATGGGTGTGTGTGTGTATATGTGTTTGTGTATCTGTGTATATATATGGGTGTGTGTGTATATATATGTATATATGTGTGTATCTGTATATATATGGGTGTGTGTATATATGTGTGTATCTGTATATGTATGGGTGTGTGTATATATGTGTGTATCTGTATATGTATGGGTGTGTGTATATATGTGTGTGTATCTGTATATATATATATGTGTGTTTGTGTATCTGTGTATACATATGTTTGTGTATCTGTGTGTATATATATATATATATATATATATATATATATATATATATATATATATATATGGGTGTGTGTATATTACTACCTGTATATGTTTCTCACAGTGTTGTTGTTCTTTCAGCGTGCTGGCTGTCGGCAGTGCACAGGATGCTGGGATATTCCTGATTCTGACAACTGTCGGTCACTTCTCATTGTTTCCCCTTCTCTTCACTCCTCAAGGTAACGTTTCTTCTCAGCCGTTATAGTCGCTGTGGCCGTTCCCGTGACCAGATGTCATCAGGTGTATTGGGGGGCCGGGGGGATGAGAAGTGAGATGCACTCAAAATTATTTTATTGCTAAAATATTATTATTGATATGTAAATTTATTGTATTATAAAATTAATATTATTATTTTAACATTTAACATATTATAGTTTAACCTTATTCTGCACTCGGCCCCCAAAATAAGAACAGGAAAACAGAATATCAGACATTGTGGAGATTCTAGTTTTTTCCTTGTCAATAGAGAAGTAAAGATTCTGTTTTCACTTTGCCATTATGGGGTATACGGGTCAGAAGGACGGGGTATACGGGGCAGAAGGACTGGGTATACGGGGCAGAAGGACTGGGTATACGGGGCAGAAGGACGGGGTATACGGGGCAGAAGGACGGGGTATACGGGGCAGAAGGACGGGGTATACGGGGCAGAAGGACGGGGTATACGGGGCAGAAGGACGGGGTATACGGGGCAGAAGGACGGGGTATATGGGGCAAAACTACGGGGTATACGGGGCAGAAGAATGGGGTATACGGGGCAGAAGGACTGGATATACGGGGCAAAACTATGGGGTAGAAGGACGGTGTATACGGGGTAGAACAATGGGGTATACGGGGCAGAAGGATAAGGAAAATGCATAAGGACACAATGTAATATGTTACTTTCTGACTATATTGTTT
Source organism: Dendropsophus ebraccatus (assembly GCF_027789765.1). Lineage (NCBI taxonomy): Eukaryota > Metazoa > Chordata > Amphibia > Anura > Hylidae > Dendropsophus > Dendropsophus ebraccatus. The sequence continues at coordinate 123,130,446 of NC_091461.1, read as the reverse complement.
ATAAAGTACAACACGCAGATCCCCTGTATACACAAGAGATCCAAGAGGGCTCAGTATGTGTGTATGTATGTATATGTGTGTGTATGTATATGTATGTGTGTATGTGTATGTATATGTATGTGTATGTATGTATGTGTATGTATATGTAGTGTGTGTGTGTGTGTATGTGTGTGTGTGTGTGTGTGTATGTATATGTATATGTGTATGTGTGTGTATATATATATATATATATATATATATATATATATATATATATATATATATATATATATAATGTGTGTGTGTGCAGAAGAGTGTCTGCAGTCATACAGGTGCAGTAAGCAGATACAGAGATGAGATATCAGGAGGAGACAGGATGACATTGGGGAGAGGAGGCGCTCCGACTATAACCTGCATCTTCTTCCTCTCAGAGCTGCTGATTAAGGTTCTTCTGATGATGATCTTCACCGTCTTCAGCTTCAGCGCTCTGGGGACTCTGTTCAGGTAACCAGAATCTGCACAGTCATTAAAGGGGTCCTCCTAAGAGTAAGTGTTATCACCCGTCCAGGTCACGTGTTGGTGAGGTCCCACAGATAGATGGAGCGGCGGCCACCACTATAGCGGAGTACAGCGCTCACCTGTCCCATAGAGGAAGGGAAGTGCTGGCAGAGCTTGTGCACTCACCTGGGGGGGGGGGGGGTGACTATTCTAATCATCCTGGGGGTCCCTGTCCTGTGGATACTGTTTTTAAAGGGGTGGTTCACACACACAAAAAAACATTATTTTAAATCATCTGGTGCTAGAGATTTGTAATTTATCTCTTTATAAAATTCTCCAGTCTCCCAGTACTTATCAGCTGCTGTATGTCCTGCAGGAAGTGGTTTATTCTCTCCAGTCTGACACAGTGCTCTCTGCTGCCACCTCTGTCCATGTCAGGAACTGTCCAGAGGAGCAGCAAATCCCCATAGAAAACCTCTCCTGCTCTGGACAGTTCCTGACATGGACAGAGGTGGCAGCAGAGAGCACTGTGTCAGACTGGAGAGAATACACCACTTCCTGCAGGACATACAGCAGCTGATAAGTACTGGGAGACTGGAGAATTTTATAAAGAGGTAAATTACAAATCTATATGACTTTGTGAAACCAGTTGATTTGAAAGACAAAGATTTTCATTGGAGTACCCCTTTAATCCTCTTCACGGGTGCACAGTCTGAGGGCTGCCCATAACCATGGACCGTGCGATACGTCAGTGTGGATGAGGCCTAAGTGAGCCCTGAATCCAGCAAAAGCAGCCCAGATCCACACTTACACCCTCTGGTGATGCCGACATACTCCAGAGCGCAGTACAGAGACTCCTCACATCCCGTCCTGACCCCCTTATAATCCCGCATTACGGCCGTCTCTGTGACCTCCGGACGTGTAATATATTTTCTGCTCATTACAGGAAAGACGGGAGACTCCTGAGCTGCGTGGAGTGTCTGTACGTCTGCGGCCTCATCCCCCTGGGCTTCCTGTGTGAGATCATTTACCCCTTCACCCCCTGGCAGGAGCGCCTGCCCTTCTTCCCCCTGCTGGTGACCTCTGTGTACTGCGCCCTGGGCATCGCCTACTCCTGGGTCAGACTTTATATCTCTGCATTCTCTGGACCAATGACGACTGTGAAGAAACGCCAGTGAGGACCCGCGGACATGGGAACCTCTCCCCCCACCACTGACTGCAGAACCTTATTTTTATACCGCGTCCAATGTAAAAGCAAAGGGTTTTCCTTTATTTTTTGTATATATAAAGTTTGGTGATAAGTATGGTCATAGATGTTACTGTGTCTGATTGGTTGCAGATTTCATTTGGCTTGGGGGTGACTAATCTAACGCCATCGTTCTATATGTATGTGTCACCTGTATACATGGCGGGTGATGGCTGATTTGTGGGGGGGACGACTGTTAAAGGGATTGTTAACAAAAAAATGTTTTTCTTTCAAATCAACTGGTGTCAGAGATTTATAATTTTTTTTTCTATTTAAAAAATGTCCAGTCCAGTACTTATCAGCTGCTGTATGTCCTGCAGGAAGTGGTGTATTCTCTCCAGTCTGACACAGTGCTCTCTGCTGCCACCTCTGTCCATGTCAGGAACTGTCCAGAGCAGCAAATCCCCATAGAAAACCTCTCCTGTTCTGGACAGTTCCTGACATGGACAGAGGTGTCAGACTGGAGAGAATACACCACTTCCTGCAGGACATACAGCAGCTGATAAGTACTGGAAGACTGGACATTTTTAAATAGAAGTAAATTACAAATCTAATGTTTTGATGACCAACCCCTTCAAGCTTCCCACCCATCATGAGTAAGGTGGTCTGTTGTCTCCAAGGTGATGGGTGCACCTACCCTTCCCTCTCTATGGGACATTTGCTGAGTACAGTGCCCTGCTATGTGTGTAAAGATGGCCACACACCTTCATTATCTTTCCTGTCCTCAGGAACTGTCAGCATGGCATGTTCCTGCATTCTCTATGGGAAGAGTGGGATAGGCGGCTCTGGCGGCAGCTTCTCTCTCCAAGAATGAAGGGGGTTAGGCAGCAATTTTACATCCCACCTGACCCCTATCGGCAACATTATTTGTAATGCTGGGAGGGATAATTACAGGGAGTTCATCAGCAACTTGACCTCAGAATAACCTTCCCAGCATTACAAAGATGCTGGAAGGGAGAGACAGAGAGAAAAGCTCACACACAGATATTTGTGTCTTCAGCAGAAAGCAGCAGCTGAGAACTGGGAGAAGGAGACTGAATAAATAACAAGTCTTATCATGGGCAGCAACATATCAGAAGTTGTGTGAGTAGAATCCCCCTTTACAAGTGGTCACGTGAGGTCAGTGTAACACCAGGGGCTGGAGGTCAGGCTCGTAGCCCAGTGTCTTCGCGTCTTCTGAGGGTTTGTGTAGACCAGGGATGGGGAACCTTGGGCTTTCCAGCCATGATGGGAGTTGTAGTTTTGCAACAGCGGCAGGTTCCCCATCCCTGGTGTAGACGCTGTTTGATGGCCGGGGCTCAGTATGTGATACAGAATCACTATGCGCCATTCTTCAGTCCGTGTAGTTCTCCAGTTTGTCGTCACTCTCCCCGTGTTCATCATCGGTGACCTTGTGACCTCTGCATGTTCTGACCTCCCAGCGCCTGTAAATCCGGTCACTTACAGATTATAGCGATGGCTGCACCTTTCTCACCCTCCATGTGGAGCAGTATATACTGTATATACTCTTACATCCATCCTCCTCAGCCAGGCCTAGAATATCATTTATTACACTGTCAAATATTAATATTTCCATTAGGTAAACAAGTGAAAACAAAGGACGCCGTGCCTTTAAGAGAGCGATCAGGCAGAGTGGTGGAAGTGGCAGGGACCCAGTACATAAGGTTAGGCACCTCCAGGGTTGGAGACTCGGCCCATGAATACAATCGCATTGATGGGGACTTCGCGGATGAAGACCAGGAAGGGTCTATTGGCTCTGAATGTGACCCGGTTTGGCCTGAATGAGCGTCCGGCCACCATAATGGACGTGGAAGCTGCAGCCTCGCTGCCCTCCTCATTCACCTGAAAAAGAAGATGACATTTCATGACTGGTCTGCTACTTAATGAGCACAGCTGGAGTCTTAAAGGAGGAGTTCAGCAAAATAAAACAAAAAAAAGACTTTCGAATCAGCTGGTGTCAGAAAGTTATACAGATTTGTAAATTACTTATATATATATATAAAAAAAAAAAATCTCCAGTCTTCCAGTACCTATCAGCTGCTGCATGTCCTGCAGGAAGTGGAGTATTCTCTCCAGTCTGACACAGTGCTCTCTGCTGCCACCTCTGTCCATAGCAGGAGAGGTTTTCTATGGGAATTTACAGTCTCTGCAGTATTTTTGCATAATTGATTTCCCAGGGGGCCATGTTCCTGTTTATACTTAATGTTTCATGCCACTGTCTGCCATTAACCCCTTAAATGCAGCAATCTGTTTAAAGGACAACTCCAAGCAGGGCGTTTTTTTTGTAAAAGTGTCGGTGAGTCCTGCCTCAGCCCTGACACGTGACGTCCCAGGTCCCCTCTCCAACCAGGGAGCGGCGGTACGTGACATCAGCGCTGGAGCCGGGGGGGGGGGTTGTTTCTTTCAGCCTCCCCAGCTTTTTTACATATAATCGCCCTGTCCGCACGGAGTTCTCTGTCAGCAGCTGGGCTGGTCCCGTAGATGTGTGTCCCACATTGTCTGGCCCATCTTTCTTTTTGTCCTCGGTGCTGTAGTTGTCCCCAATCTGTCCCGTTAGGTTGGTAGCAAGTGTCATAGAGGTGTAGCGGTGAGGCCTTCGTGCCGCACTTCGGCTCGCCTCCTCCCTGTTTGGCGTAGCTGGTCATCGTGGCCCGGCCTCCTGCTTCCCGGTGACAGAATCTTCCTGTGCGCATGCGCAGTTGCTGGCACGGGCCACGCGCACACTTGGCAGTTTGCGCCTGCGTCCTGGATGTGTGCGGTCTGCGCGCTTCCGTCGGCGTTAATGCTCATGCGCTGTAGTGCGGAGGAGCGGCTGAGGGCATAAAGCCAATGCCCCCAGTTGGTAAACTCAGTGCGCCTGCGCCGCTCCCCATACTACGGCGCATGCACGTTCATGCCGACGGGAGTGTGCAGGCCACACACACCCAGGGCGCAGGCAAGAGCCGGCAAGTGGGCGCGCGCGGCCCGTGCCAGCAACTCCGCATGCATGAAGGTTCTGGCACCGGGAAGCAGGAGGCCGGGTAGTAGTGGTGAAGCGTGATGAAGGGCGGCACGAAGGCCTCACCGCTACACCTCTACGACACTTGCTACCAACCTAAAGGGACAGATTGGGGACAAACTACAACAGCGAGGACAAAAAGAAAGATAGGCCAGACAATGTGGGACACACATCTACACTACACTGGGGACCAGCCCAGCTGCTGACAGATTCCCTTTAAGTGTCAGTAATAGATGCAGCGCCAGGCAGGCTCCGGTAGCAGAGCGCTGATCTTACTGATCCGTGTATACAGAAGCAGCATTATGAGCATTCTTTGGTAATCTATTTGAGTAGTTTTGATGATTTTTTGCTCTCTATAACATTATTGTTCCTGTGCAGCATAAAGAAAAGAAAAAAACGCCAGGATTGCTGATTTTTTTTTTTGTAACAATATATCAGATTTTTTTTTTATAAAAAGCTATTAGAAATTTGATCTACACCGATATGGTGCGAACAAACACTATAAACCCCGTCACATAAAATGACCCCAAACTAAAAAGGTTCTAGGGGCCACAATAGGGCAATACTAGTCACATTTATTTGTAAGGAAAAGATTAGAAAAGCTGTAACCGCCGGGGTATACAGTATACAGAGTGATTCAAAGCTTAATGCTCATTGTTACAGGAGCTGTGACCACATATACTATATACCTGTGCCAGGTATATAGTATATACTGATATCAGGCAGTCACTGAGCTCTCACTGTGTCTAAAGACCATTTGGACATTAGCATTTCAAAGGCCCCGAGTCCAGGAAGAAGCTAATTTCCCAGTTGGTCGCCATTCTCCATTCCCCCACTGTAAGGTATATGAGGGGTCTTAGGGTGGAGTCCATAGATGGGTTGGGACAATTCCTAGGGGGATATAACCCATGTAACCCTCTAGGTCGCTCTCTTTTTTCCTGCGGCCCTGGACAAACAAGCACTTAGATCCGGATCCTATTAAACGATCAACGATTTCTCCTTGGTCGTTTAACCGTTGCCTGCTATTACACGAAATGATTATCGTTCAAATCCGAACGATTTAACGATTTTTCAAACGATAATCGTTCTGTGTAATACCACCCTAAGGCCCTATTCCACCAACTGATCTGACAGATTATCTGCCAAAGATTTGAAGCCAAACCCAGGAACAGACTATAAACAGAGAACAGGTCATAGAGGAAAGACTGAGATTTCTCCTCTTTTCAAATCCAGTCCTGGCTTTGGCTTCAAATCTTTGGCAGATAATCTGTTGTCAGATCTGTTGGTGGAATAGGGCCGCGGCCTGTACTGGAAACAAAGGTACCAGACTAGGAGCGGACCAAAGGGACTAAGATCCACACAGCAGAACCAGAATAATCCCTTTATCACTCATTACATAAAGAAACCAGAAAGCCCCTTTAAGGCTCCTCAGGCGTCTTTTCACGTCTTACCTCTAAAAACGCTTTGTGAAATGCGTCGGACACGTACAGGTCGTTCCTTCCACCAGACACAATCCCTGGGGAATAGAATTAGGGAAACGTTACGTTCACAAATGACAATTTAAATGAGCACAGACGTCAGTATTTGATATGGACGGCAGTAAAGCAACTGCTGCAAAATCAGTGAATTTTCACTATAATACAGGCTATCGCGGTGGCCTAGTCACTTTATAATACAGATATCTACAGATACGTTAAACAGCACCACACTTGTTCACAGGTTGTGTATAGTTTTGCACCTCTGGGCTGTTGGGGCAATGTCATAGACGGAAGCACCCTTCTGGGGGGAGGTGGGGGTGCCGGCAGGTCTTCAGAGGATGGACTTAAAGGGGTTATCCAAGGTTAGAGAAACATAGCTGCTTCCCTTCAATAACAGGGCCGCCCCTGTCCTCAGTTTCAGTACTAAACACAACCTTAGCCCAGCGGTGGCGCTGTTTTTTTGTTTTTTTTAAAGAAAGCTGCCATGTGTCTCTTACCTTGAATAACCCCAGTGGTTTAGCTACCATAAAGGCAGACCATGCTACTGATACGGGGCCCATGCGCTAAAGGGGCCTGCAGGCCTTAGTCCCTTTAATTGTGAGAATTTGCTATGAACTATTGGCCCGGCGCAGTCCCCCGACGGGCGCTCTCATGGGGGATTCGTACAGGATTCATGAATCCTCGCTACGCCCTGGATGACCCCTTTAAAAAAAGGACCAACAAACGGGATTGGGACATTGGGCGCTACCTATATTAATTTATATTCACATTGCAGCGTCCGATATACAGGATATCCATGCATTGTGACATCACAGGTCACATGGGCCGTTACCTGGCAGCCGTGCCGCATGTGGGTCAAACAGGTCGGTCAGACCCAACTTCTCTAACTTCTCCTTGACGCTGAAGTTGTCCTCCATCTTGAAGCGGGGGAGGTGCAGGGACAACTGGACTTCCTGAATGTCGTTCAACCATCCCGAGAACTTCTCCAGGGACAACGTCCGCTCCACGGCCTCCAGAGGCGTCCCCTCCGCCGGCAGAACCAGCACCATGGAGATGTCGTCACCTTTGTAAAGCATCTCGAGAACCTGGACCCCATCATCCTTATAGTCACCATAGCGGAACTTGCCCTCCTGATACATGGTGGGGACTTCACTGGGCGAATTTCTGCCGGGGACGTGAAATTCTGCCTTCGCCGTATTCACAGGATCAAATTTTGACTTCCACAAACCCTGAGGGGGAACGAGAAATCGGGAATGAAACGGAAATGAGAAAACAATAGTGGAGCAGTAGGAGTAAGGCCCTCTATACACGTCCGCGGCCATTTTTACGGTCACTCATCAAGAAGCCTTTCAGGCGGCTGCAGGAAACACTGTTTTTTTGGGCCGTAAAAACAACCGCGTCTTCCTCCAGATTGTGTGCCGCAACGCTGGCAAGTGATAGCGACCTCTTGTGGCCGGAAATATAACGCCGACTCCGGCCATAAGAGTGAATGTGATGCTGGCCGCCATGGTGGGCAGTTTGTGTACCTTGAAGTAGATGACGTTCACCAGGATCAGGATGGTATCTTCTGTGATGGAACCTTCCGGAATGACTTCAGTGATTCTCTTCTCGGTTTTATTGGCCACCCAGTTATTGATGATTTCACGAGACTCTTCAGCTTTTTCCTTTTACACACAAAAAATCATCACTACATTATAAGGTTAAACCCCAGAGCTGTAATCATACTTATACCTTGCGTTGAGCAGAGTTGCAGAACTATTCCGGTTTGGCACCGTTCTCCAAACTAAAACGCTCAGCGTTTGACTTCTGGGGTCTAAGGAAGTTGGATGTCGCCCAAGGGCTTCCAGGAAAGCATGGATACAGTCTATGTCCTGTGGTTGAATCCATGTTTTCTAGGGCGGCATCCAACTTCTCCATCCGCCGGGAATCACATGCCGAGCGTTTGGGTTTGGAGAACATTGCCGAATCGGAACAGTTCTGCAACTCTGTTCAACATGACTTATACCCAATAAATTGGTGAACTAGAATTCTGCTGTCACTCACTAAGTAGGACCGCCCACTTGACTACTACGCTTAGAATAAGGAGAGAGTTAAACCGAGAATCTTCCAACAATATATATCAATCTACTCATCTCCTCCTGCTCTATAGTCCCGGCAGATGGGACGGCATTGTCCAGGTTCATTTCTGGACTGAGACAATGGTGCTGACACCTAGGAGACAGGCCTTCGGTTTGGCATGGTGGTCCCGCACCTTGAAGTTCAGAGGCCAGAGTTTAGCTCCATAGACCGCTTCGCTGATCTCCTGATACGTCTGGTTAAAGGTCAAAGACTTTTCTCCAAAGAGCCGGTTGGTGGACACCAGTTCCGATGACTTGTTGGCTTTTCGGTAGAGCCGGCAGTTCAGTTTGGCGAAGAAGAAATGGATCTGATCGGAAGCTTTTTCAGAAACTTGGTCAAAGTGGAAAACCTGTAAGAGAGAGTAAAGGAATAGACGTTCTTATATAAGGAGAGCTGGAAACATCGGACATACAGTATATACCTGGAGATGGAGGCAGGGATGGAGCGGCCACAGGAATACCCCAGGACCCAGAGCCGGTAGAATAATGGGCTCCATTAGAGGATAGCCCCATCTAGCGGGGATCACTATGGCCTCTGTTTATTAGGAGCTGATTCACTAATGATTTATTCCGTGTACGGACGATATGATGTGTAACGTGTAGTGCTGAACGGATCTGTCAAACTGTTCTGGTTCAACAACATCCTCCGAACAATGGACGTTCAGCATTTGATTACTGGGGGCTGGAGAAGTTGGATGCTGCCCTAGGGCTGTGTCCACCAGGACTTCTTAGGGTGTGTCATCAGTTTGGGTGTGAGTATTGCAGCTTAGTTCCATTGAAGTGAATAGAGCTGTGCAGGATGGGTGAGGGCATATCATTATTGGAGGGCAGGTTAGCAGTATACAGGGAGGGGGCTCAGGGATGCGGAGATTCTGCAGCATCTGGTTATGGAGCCATTGGTCATCTGGTGGCCCCTCACCCCTTATACTTTTGACACTTTTCTGACCATAACTCTCATTCATTTTAGCTGCCATAAAGCGCACACTGCTGCAATCTTCCTGTGCCAGTAATTCTTTAGTACTCACCTCCATGAGCTGCTTTAAAGTGTTATCACAAGCCCCGAGCTTTGCCATGGTGAAGGCCTGGGAGATGCTCAGCGGAGACATAAACAGGTTGTCCGCATTGGTCTTGGAGTCAGCGACAATTTTGAAGAAGTCAATAGCAAACCTAGAATTAGCCTTGGAGAGTTCCCAGACCCTTGGATTGGTGCTGTCCGGGATCTTCTCTGGGATCTTCTCCGGGATCTTCTCCGCAGGAGCGGCCTCCTTTGCCTCTTGCTCCTCCACTTCCGTCACCTCTTTTCGATAGATGCACATGGGGTTCAGGGGAATGTCTTTGGGTTTAGCGATGCAGATGTCCGGGTAGTGGGCCTGGGGCGACACCAAGCCCCAAAGACTTACCAGGAATACTGGAAGGAGATGCATACCTGCAGGAGACGCCAAAAAAATTCCTTATTTTGAAGCCTAGAGGTGCTGAGCAGAGGTCCCCAACATTCTGCATGTGACTCCCGGCGGCTGGAGAAGTTGGCTGTAACCCTAGGACTGCCAGGATAACATAGATAGAGCCTATGGCCGTATCCATGTTTTGAAGGATTCCCTAGGGCGGCATCCAACTTCTCCAGCCGCCGAGTGTGAAATGCAGAATGTTTGGGTTTGGAGAACGCTTTAAAACCTGGACAGTTCGCTCAACACTAAACCCTGACAATCAGTTTTATACAGTGCGGCAATAAGTGTCCTTACAGGCAACACTGCAGTCCTGACCTCCGGGATCCCCCCACAATATAGAGAATAGGACCCTTGACTGAATGGGTCAGCACTAAGCATCTCTACATTCATATTCTGGGGGCGGGATTACTGGGCACTTACAGAGCTGGGGGCGGGATTACTGGGCACTTACAGAGCTGGGGGCGGGATTACTGGGCATTTACAGAGCTGGAGGCGGGATTACTGGGCACTTACAGAGCTGGGGGTGGGATTACTGGGCATTTACAGAGCTGGGGGCGGGATTACTGGGCACTTACAGAGCTGGGGGCGGGATTACTGGGCACTTACAAAGCTGTGGGACGCCCTGTGGACACTTACAGAGCTGGGTGAAGGATTACTGGGCACTTACAAAGCTGTGGGACGCCCTGTGGACACTTACAGTGCTGGGGACGGGGATTCACCGTCACACACACAAATACTACCGGGGAGCATCACCGACACACATATACTACCGGGGAGCATCACCGACACACACATATACTACCGGGGAGCATCACCGACACACACATATACTACCGGGGAGCATCACCGTCACACACATATATACTACCAGGGAGCATCACCGAAACACACACATATACTACCGGGGAGCATCACCGTCACACACATATATACTACCGGGAGCATCACCGACACACACATATACTACCGGGGAGCATCACCGTCACACACATATATACTACCGGGAGCATCACCGACACACACATATACTACCGGGGAGCATCACCGACACACACATATATACTACCAGGGAGCATCACCGACACACACATATATACTACCGGGGAGCATCACCGACACACACATATACTACCGGGGAGCATCACCGACACACACACATATACTACCGGGGAGCATCACCATCACACACATATATACTACCGGGAGCATCACCGACACACACATATACTACAGGGGAGCATCACCGACACACATATATACTACCGGGGAGCATCACCGACACACACATATACTACCGGGGAGCATCACCGACACACACATATACTACCGGGGAGCATCACCGACACACACATATATACTACCGGGGAGCATCACCGACACACACATATACTACCGGGGAGCATCACCGACACACACATATACTACCGGGGAGCATCACCAACACACACATATACTACCAGGGAGCATCACCGACACACACATATACTACCGGTGAGCATCACCGACACACACATATACTACAGAGGAGCATCACCGACACACACATATACTACCAGGGAGCATCACCGTCACACACATATATACTACTGGGGAGCATAACCGACACACAGATATACTACCGGAGAGCATCACCGACACACACATATACTACCGGGAAGCATCACCGACTCACACATACACTACCGTTCAAAAGTTTGGGGTCACATTGAAATGTCCTCATTTTTGAAGGAAAAGCACTGTACTTCTCAATGAAGATAACTGTAAACTAGTTCTAACTTTAAACCAAATCCACTCTATACATTGCTAATGTGGTAAATGACTATTCTAGCTGCAAATGTCTGGTTTTTGGTGCAATATCTACATAGGTGTATAGAGGCCCATCTCCAGCAACTATCACTCCAGTCTTCTAATGGTACAATGTGTTTGCTCATTGGCTCAGAAGGCTAATTGATGATTAGAAAACCCTTGTGCAATCATGTTCACACATCTGAAAACAGTCTAGCTCGTTACAGAAGCTACAAAACTGACCTTCCTTTGAGCAGATTGTGTTTCTGGAGCATCACATTTGTGGGGTCAATTAAACGCTCAAAATGGCCAGAAAAAGAGAACTTTCATCTGAAACTCGACAGTCTATTCTTGTTCTTAGAAATGATGGCTATTCCATGCCAGAAATTGCTAAGAAATTGAAGATTTCCTACAACGGTGTGTACTACTCCCTTCAGAGGACAGCACAAACAGGCTCTAACCAGAGTAGAAAAAGAAGTGGGAGGCCGCGTTGCACAACTAAGCAAGAAGATAAGCACATTAGAGTCTCTAGTCTGAGAAACAGACGTCTCACAGGTCCCCACCTGGCATCTTCATTAAATAGTACCCGCAAAACACCAGTGTCACCATCTACAGTGGGTTTACACTCCGGCTGGGTTTACACTCCGTATATTTCAGGCAGTATTTGCTCAGTATTTTGCAACCAAATCCAGGAGTGGATTGAAAACACCGAAAGTCTCTGTCCACACAATGTTGAAATTGAGTGGATGGCCACCATATAACAGTAAATAACGGCCATTATTTCAATATAACAGCCGTTGTTTTAAAATAACAGCAAATATTTGCCATTATATGGCGGCCATCCACTCAATTTCAACATTGTGTGAACAGATCCTTTCTTAGTTTTCAATCCACTTCTGGTTGAGGTTGCAAAATACTTTGAGGGAGCAAATACTGACTGAAATATACTGTGTGTGAACCCAGACATATTGTGGATGCTCCCAGCTCAGCCTCCCCTTTCTGTTTAATGACCTCTCCTAAGGTCACAGAGCATGCCCAATAATTATTTCTATTTATGTTAATAGGACCTGTCCTAAAACCCTATGCCTGGGACCATCCTGCACCATATGAGCGCATGTCAGTCCTTCTCTATCTTCGGCAGGACATACAGGACAGACATGACCCCTCAGGGACACCCGCAGCTCACAGGCCTCCCCTTCGGCCTCTGTTCCTCAGGTCTGACGTCCATTGCAGATAATGTTCTGTATTTGCATTTGCAACAAAAGACCAAACAATCCAAACTCCTCATCTACTGATAAGCGGAAGGGTCTCGCCCTGTGATTCTCTCAGTCTCTAGTACCACACGTGTGACTGATCGGAGGAGCCCGACTATCTGGACCCCCACACATCCCAGGGTATAACTTTCTGACACCAGTTAATTTGGAAAAATAAAACCACCAGAGTACCCCTTTAATTTAAGGCCAGGACTAAGGCCCTGAGGAGAACCAAGGGTATTGGGCAGGTGCCCCAGGTGCTGGCTGCCATTATGTGAATGTGGATGGTTGCCATCATAGTGCGGCATCTGTGGTGTATGTCCTGTAAGCTGTACCAAATGTACAGTGCCGTGTATACACCCGGCCGGACAGACTGTACACCTCACATAGCACTGACTGACATCCCGACTTTCCTCGATTATTTTATATCCATATGACCGGGAGATCAGCGGCAATGTGCTTATATTATATGGCAAGTGTGTATTATATTATAATATATATATATATATATATATATATATATCCACACACATCAGCACTACTTGGATACATCAGCACTACTTGGATACATCAGCACTACTTGGATACATCAGCACTACTTGGATACATCAGCACTACTTGGATACATCAGCACTACTTGGATACATCAGCATATCATCTGCCTCATAAAGGAGAAACCTGATACACAAGTTATCATGAGATCAATATAACAGCTGATTATAACGGGAGAGGTATATAATTATATGATTATAACGGGAGAGGTATATGATTATAACGGGAGAGGTATATAATTATACAGTTATAACGGGAGAGGTAACTGATTATAATGGGAGAGGTATATAATTATACGGTTATAACGGGAGAGGTATATAATTATACGGTTATAACGGGAGAGGTATATAATTATACGGTTATAACGGGAGAGGTATAAAATTATACGGTTATAACGGGAGAGGTATATAATTATACGGTTATAACGGGAGAGGTATATAATTATACGGTTATAACGGGAGAGGTATATAATTATACGGTTATAACGGGAGAGGTATATAATTATACGGTTATAGCTGCAGCCTCTTACCTGCTCCTGCTCCGCACTGATCCTCTTTGTGATGTGGAAAGTAAAATCCCGATGTCCCCACAGTCCGAGCACTGAACGGCCCCCGGGGTCAGGGCCACCAGGTGAAAGGTCCATGACCAACCAGTTGTGTTCTACTCTTTGCTCTGGGTGGGAATTACTTTTAACTCTTTTGTTACTGGTAAAAAAAAATTCACACATCAGGTAAAGCAGAGAAAACATTATGGATAGAAGAATATCAACTGATGCCAAAGATTTGTAATTTACTTCTTTTTAATAATCTTCCAGTACTAATCATCTGCTGTATGTCCTACAGGAAGTGGTGTATTCTCTCCAGTCTGACACAGTGCTCTCTGCTGCCACCTCTGTCCATGTCAGGAACTGTCCAGAGCCGCAGCAAATCCCCATAGAAAACCTCTCCTGCTCTGGACAGTTCCTGACATGGACAGAGGTGGCAGCAGAGAGCACTGTGTCAGACTGGAGAGAATACACCACTTCCTGCAGGACATACAGCAGCTGATAAGTACTGGAAGACTGGAGATATTTCTTGCACCAATTGATTTGAAAGATTTTATTTTGTGAACAACCCTTTAAAGTGAATGTAAATAAATGTGGTTTTTGGACTGCAATAAAGAGCGGGGTGTGAATGAGCCCTTACATTGTCTCTGCAGGGCGCAGTACGGCCTTATAGTGATTATCACGTCCCTTCGGACACTGACAGGGTAAATAACTGAGGCCTGGTTACTGAGTAACAGAGCTTAGCTGGTAAACACCCTGGGATCACCGGGGTTAATAAAGAGACAATCTGAATGGAGGACATAGGGGGGTCTATACAGACCGGAGGGACCCAGGGGGTCTCAATCACCCACCCACCCCTGGCAAGTGTGGAAGGTCTACAATGAGAATCCTGTGCAGCAGATAGAGGCGCTCCGAGCAGGTAACCTTTACCCCATAGGAGGTCACCTGGACCAGGCCGTGACCCCGGGGGAGGCCCCTCACATTGTTGGCCGCATCAGGGACAAACAGGACACTTATTGGTGTTATCGGCCATCAGTCTTCTCTCTCTCCCATGGTGGACACTGCGCCTCCTACCTAACATCACTGCAGCCGATCACTCCGCAGCACTTACACCTCGGGGGTCGGGGGACAGAAATATAAACCTGTTTCTCCAAAAAAATAGGAGAATAGGAAAAAAAAGGCCAGGGCTTATTTCTAGAGCAGACCCCCCCCCCCATACTGTACAGCTCCCTGTGACGCTCGGCACCCCCCAGTGTGATCTTGGCGGCTGACGTGAACCAGGGCTTATACCTCCAGCCTGCTCCAAAAAGGTTGGAAAATGGAGCCAGGTCTTATTGTCGGAGAAACACTATAGCTACTGGGGAGAACTACCTGCTAAAGGCACCTACCTACTTACTGGGAGACCTACCTACTTACTGGGAAACCTACCTACTTACTGGGAAACCTACCTACTTACTGGGAGACCTACCTACTTACTGGGAGACCTACCTGCTTACTGGGAGACCTACCTACTTACTGGGAGACCTACCTGCTTACTGGGAGACCTACCTACTTACTGGGAGACCTACCTGCTTACTGGGAGACCTACCTGCTTACTGGGAAACCTACCTACTTACTGGGAGAACTACCTACTTACTGGGAGAACTACCTGCTTACTGGGAGAACTACCTACTTACTGGGAGAACTACCTACTTACTGGGAGAACTTCCTACTTACTGGGAGAACTACTAAGGGCCCTTACCTACTTACTGGGAGACCTACCTACTAAGGGCCCCTAGCTACTTACTGGGAGACCTACCTACTAAGGGCCCCTAGCTACTTACTGGGAGACCTACCTACTTACTGGGAGAACTACCTACTTACTGGGAGAACTACCTACTTACTGGGAGAACTACCTACTTACTGGGAAACCTACCTGCTTACTGGGAGAACTACCTACTTACTGGGAGAACTACCTACTTACTGGGAGAACTACCTACTTACTGGGAGACCTACCTACTTACTGGGAGACCTACCTACTTACTGGGAGAACTACCTACTTACTGGGAGAACTACCTACTTACTGGGAGAACTACCTACTTACTGGGAGAACTACCTACTTACTTCGAGAACTACCTACTTACTGGGAAACCTACCTACTTACTGGGAGACCTACCTACTTACTGGGAGACCTACCTACTTACTGGGAGACCTACCTACTTACTGGGAGAACTACCTACTTACTGGGAAACCTACCTACTTACTGGGAAACCTACCTGCTTACTGGGAGAACTACCTACTTACTGGGAGAACTACCTACTTACTGGGAGACCTACCTGCTTACTGGGAGACCTACTAAGGGCCCTTACCTACTTACTGGGAGAACTACCCACTAAGGGCCCCTACCTACTTACTGGAAGAACTACCTACTAAGGGCCCCTACCTACTTACTGGGAGAACTACCTACTAAGGGCCCCTACCTACTTACTGGAAGAACTACCTACTAAGGGCCCCTACCTACTTACTGGGAGAACTATCTACTAAGGGCCCTTACCTAATTACTGGAGAACTACCCACTAAGGGCCCTTACCTACTTACTGGGAGAACTACCTACTAAGGGCCCCTACCTACTTACTGGAAAACTACCTACTAAGGGCCCCTACCTACTTACTGAGAAATCTTCCTATTGAAGGAATCTAGCTACTTATTGGGGGAACATTTTCGGGCACCTACCTACTTACTGGGGGAAGCTACTACCCCAATTAAGGTAACTACCTCCTCGGTTGGACTTACCTACCCGCTATACACCTCACCTGCCCCCATTCCCAGCAGCCGCCTGTCATTTTCTGCAGGAAACCGGTTACGTCACGTACCCGGATCTTCCAGCAGCAACGTTGCAGCCCGGCGGAGTGATTGCCCCCTCAGCCAGTCAGTGATTGCAGTGGTGTCCCGCCCCCGTCTCTGATTGGCTGAGCAGGCAATCACTCAGCTGGAGCGGCACTACAAGGAGGGGGAAGTTTACTTATTTTCTCGCCCCCCCACAAACAATTTCACAGACTGTGTGAATGCAGCCCGAGTGTTTGTGGGACTACTCCTTTAATGGGTACAGTCACAGATATGTCACATATATAAAGTCCTGATTGGTGGAAATCCAAGTGTTCAGGAGAAGGAGGCGGGAGAAACACACTAAGTCTATGGGGCTGTCTCGCTCACAGACACATCGCATGGCGGGTACGCTATAATTTAAGTGTGTACAGGGAATGTGAATTGGGGGGTTGTGACACTTCAGTGTGGATGAGTGGGGGAGGTGACATCCAACCTGCTGGATCCATCATTGTGGCAGAGTTGGGAACCCCCATAAACATCGGATAAATGACCGTCCAATGTGTAGTGACGTAGTATATGTAATGTAAGGTCACGATGAGGCTGAAAACCCCTCATGCTGAAATATATTACAGTATTAGGCTATGTTCCCACGCAGTAAGACATCGGCCGTTCCATGATCCGGTTGGGTCACAGAACGGCCGGATGACCTTCACTGCCGTGCACACCTGCATCCAAATTCCCCGCTGCACACAATCGAGCGTGCGGCCACAGGTGCACGCTTCATTGTGTGCACTGACTAAGTTATCTGCGGCCGCTATTCAGTGAATAGCAGCCACAGAAAACTGACATGTCAGTTTCTTGCGGCGGTGCTAGGGATCCCGTCCGGAGTGTATACCAAGTGTATGAATACATGTACTATGTGTATACACTCCAGCTGGGATTCCATTGATTCACATATAACGTGTGTGTTGTATAAATAACGTCCGTTCTTGCAAATTGCAACAACCGTGATTTTTAGTACACATACGTTGTGTGAATGTAGCCACAAAATGGAAATACAGTATAAAGTGCAAATGGACACAAAATCTGCATTAAATACAGGAAAACACAGACGAATGCAACTTTTATATATTTAATTTTATTAAACCTCTGCAGGGCACAGTCACAGAACAATCAATAAGATTGGTGAATATCACAAGCTCTTTTTCAAGCAAAATGCATCAAAAAGTTAAAAAGTTTAAAAAAACAAAACCAAAAAAACTAAACAAAAACAAAATAAAAAATAAAAATAAATTTTAACTCCACCCAAAAAGGTGATTAATAGCTGCAGAATGTCTCTGAGAGACCGGTATGAGCCAAAGAACAAGGAAATTATTAATAATAATAAATCTTAAACTGAATCCAGCCTGAAAGAATAGAATGCAGGTCGATATTAGGTGCAGAGTGCGGCCTGTGAGGTGTGGGGGGCTCCGGCCTTCATGGCAGCCGGTGATATGTAAGACAAGGAGATGGAACATGGGGTACGGGGGTCACCCCCATTCCCTATTGGCACAGTATGAGGGGGGAAAACCAATTCACTAACGGCACAAACTGCCCAATGGAAGCACAAATTTTACATTTTTCATTTAATTTCAGGTTTGTCATTTTTCCATAACTGGTTCCTACAATTACAGCCCTGATTTATCCGTTATTTTCACGACCGTTCCTCACAGACTGTAATGTTTTTCAGTCACCATTATCGTCTTCCACCAAGTTGTCAAAAATTTTTAGTGTGTGACTAGGACACAAGGTCCGTCCTCCCCATGGAGGTAATGGCACACTGGGGAGGCTGCAGTACCAGACACTGCCCATGGACAAGTGTGGCGCTGTTCCCAATTAGTATCGAGTGACAACTATTATAACCGTTATTACTATACAACTCGACAACTTGAAAGAAAAATCCTCGAACGACGGAGGTTTTGGTTGTGGAAGGAAGGAAAGCTTTTTCAGCCTGCACCAAAGGGAAAGATTGTGATCGCTGCCTTACAGGAATCCATTGGGTTCCCGTACAGAGGGACTCCGACCTGAAGCACTCTACACCTCACAGGCGCGATGGGTCTTTTCTGCACAAGCCAATATAGCCCACAGATAGAAGTCAGTCTTGTGATGACTAAATAAACTTTGCTACAAAGTATCATATTGCTTTCTGCGTACACATAGCAGATGATCACTGGATAAAATCAGGAAAAAGAAACAAAGAAGCACAAAGTGAGAGAGGAAGCCATTGTATGTAGTGCAGCACCAGAGGCCTGCCACAACGTCTGCTCGCTCTGTCACCGTCATCACAGCACCCACAATGCACTGCTCACCGCTAATATAATTCAGCTCCGCAAACTCTCCAATCTCGGGGCCCGTT
Organism: Dendropsophus ebraccatus; assembly: GCF_027789765.1. NCBI lineage: Eukaryota > Metazoa > Chordata > Amphibia > Anura > Hylidae > Dendropsophus > Dendropsophus ebraccatus. Next base: position 123,111,351 of record NC_091461.1, on the reverse strand, counting down.
CACACTGAGTAAATCAAGCGGAACTCCGTGGCATCCCGCCATCATTCTGCCTGATTTACTCTGTGTAAACGTACCCTAAGGGCAGGATAGGAGGAGGAGGAGGAGGAAGAGTTCAGTTATATGGTGACAACTAAAGAAAGCCTGTGAGTAAGGCTGTCTATGGGTGGGGGAGCCGGACTCGCAGGCTGTCTATGGGTGGGGGAGCCGGACTCGCAGGCTGTCTATGGGTGGGGGAGCCGGACTCGCAGGCTGTCTATGGGTGGGGGAGCCGCACTCGCAGGCTGTCTATGGGTGGGGGAGCCGCACTCGCAGGCTGTCTATGGGTGGGGGAGCCGCACTCGCAGGCTGTCTATGGGTGGGGGAGCCGGACTCGCAGGCTGTCTATGGGTGGCGGAGCCGGACTCGCAGGCTGTCTATGGGTGGCGGAGCCGGACTCACAGGCTGTCTATGGGTGGGGGAGCAGGACTCACAGGCTGTCTATGGGTGGGGGAGCAGGACTCACAGGCTGTCTATGGGTGGGGGAGCGTAGAGGGAGTCAAATGATAGAAACCTGTGTGACAGATCAGCACCCTCCCCTCTATTCTATAAAACCTGACAGACAAAAACGACTGATATATAAGACAGTGAGGCCACGTAGTGACACTATTTGCCAACACCCTCTGTGGACCTGATCTCTGCTCTACTAACTACATTTATGAAAAGGTGGCGGCAATCTATAGGGTGTCCAGATCCGCTCACACACAATGCACTTCAACCAAACCCATCAAGATGGCAGGAGAAGCGTTAGCACAGACATCATCATCAGTCTCCGCTACCTTCCTGTAGTGAAAGCCTGAAAATATTGTAACCACATTAAGACAAAGCCGCGTGAGCGGATGACGCTGCGACCGCAGAGATTACACTACAATATACTCCTCCACTGGGAACGCTGCGTTCAGATACTATAGGTCTAATAAAGATCTAGTCTGAATACGTAAATGTACAAGATACTTGCAGGGACCATGAAGACTCGGGTACGGTTCATGACAGAAGTACTACAGGTGGTGGAATACAACATGGGGCATTGCCTGATGGTCAGGTCACTCAATTCCCCCATACACATACAAGCTTGGAGGGGTGTGCATGTTCTTAAAGGGGAGAAAGTGGCCCCAAGCAAAAGTTGAAATCCAACATGCCAGATCCTTCTCTCCTGTTACCTGCAATAAGGGAAGAGTCAGGAGACCCCCATACAGATTGGATGGACACCAGCTGCCATGGAAATCGTGGGGGTTTAGCCACCACTTATGTAACGTCCATCTCTTACTCCTTCGCTATCGGTACCACGCATCCATTGTTGCTGATCCGATGAGCGTTGGCAAGGTATTCTATGACATTTCCATGTAGTAAACCAAAAAGGTGATTATATTTCCTACAGACCCTGCACCACATCCCATACGGAAGCGGCCGTGCACAATACCAGCCCTACACAAACATCAGCAAAAAAAATCAGCCAAAGTCGCCTCCATGCCTAAACCTCTGCTATCTGCTAGAGATCCATCTAGCGGAGAGACCTGTAGCGTGCGGCTTCATTAACCCCTCGAGCAGCGGCCATCGCCGTGCGTTACAGGTCTCCCCAATGCGTATTAGACGTTCATCACAAGACTGGAGACTTCCGCGGTTGCTATACGGCTATGTGAGAATGGTTCATCCTCCGGAGATCCCAGCTCTTGTGCACGGTGCCTACCAGTTGACGGCTTCCCCACGTTTCTACATTATTGAGTTATAACACCATTAGAAAACAGCAACTTCACAGAAGTTATGTGCTAAACAAATTCGTCTGAATGCATTTTCATTTTCTTTTTTTTTTTTTTTTTCTCTTCATAGTATTGATGAGGCAGCTTCTAGGCGGAGAAGACCGGGTATGCAAGTCAAGGAGATCAGAGAGTCAGACAGAAACCACAAGGTTCCGTCCTCGTTGGGTGGTAATTGGACTTATTCCTATGAAGAATCTTCACTCCACAAAAAAAAGTAGATGTTAGAAGAAGCTGAACGAAAACTGAAGCGGTAAGAGGCTACATACACTTCTGAAATCTTTTACCATTAAGTGCTAAGATCTATTGTGCAGACCTGCGTCTCCATAGTTACAGACTACAAACACACAGTGTGTAGTCTGATCCCACCTGACAATTTTTTTTTTTACCTACAGATGATAGAAGGAGCGAGGATAAGGGGGACTCATCTGTAAATGAACACCGATCACTTGTGCCAATTACACGATTCAGTAAGCGTGCACAGAGCACCACACGAACAATCACCGTATCGTTTGTGTAGCTCTTCGGCACATACTGCCATTTTCTCATTCTTCAGTTCATCACTGTCCCTACTACAGAGTATTACAGAGCGATGTCAGCCCTTTCTGCTGATAATACGACCCTAGCTAATGACTGCAAGGTCAAACCACAATTCAGGGTTTGCTTGTAGCTGAACTATGGAGATGCACAGGTCTGCAGAGATGCTGTAAACACAAAACGGCAAGAGATTTTTAAGACTATGTGCAAAGTTGCTTCTCTTTTTTTTAGATGTATTGAATTTATAACAGATACATAAGTGTACATACCCTTTTAGGAGGGGTTACATGGTAGCGGGCCCTTTGCAGACTGCGACACCTTCTACGCTGACAGTATACATACAACAAATGGACATGCAGTCACAGGGGATGAGATTTCCCCGCACCTGCTCTCCTCTATTAAGCAAACAGCGCCCTCTACAGTCAGCAGTAAGTATTAGGAATCTGCTGGTAAGATGTAGCTTTAAATGCAATCTGCTAGTTACTCAAATCTATATGTAAATGATGTATATGAGCTACACAAGGGGAGCGTCACATAGCACATGACAAGGTGTAATGATCCCCAAAAGGCACATAACTGCTGAACGTAACCTTAGGGGACGGTTCGTACCAGCGCTTAAGAGGGATTTACCAAGCAGAGAATAAGAGGACTCGGGAAAGGGTTTGCTTGCATTCCTGTCTACTAAGGCAACCTCATAGCCTCAAGCCAGAACGTCTGCATTAATGCCGTTTCTTACAGAATAGTAACTGAGCACTTCTGAGTAAGAGAAAATGGGCATAGCACCAAGTCAGCGTGGGGTTTTATATTTAATTTCAAACCTATTACTACGTTTGAGGGCATCAAATATAAAAGCTGAATAAACTGCAACCAGCCAAGCTCCGTGTCATTGAAAAGCAGATCTCCTCGCACCTAGAAGCCGAACTCATTCAAAAAAGAAAAAAAAATAAACCCTTAAAACATATTATATGTGCTTGCGTACACCTGCGGATGTACACAAATACACATAACACTATGGTATTTTATTTAAATTAAAAAAAGAAAAAAAAAAAAAAAGTTAGCTTGAACTCCAAGCCAATACATGTAAATATCAAATGTGTGACCAGCAGGTCCGAAATGTTCAATTTAATTCAATGTGAAACAGTATATTAAACGCGGTGCCTCCTCCTGGCAATAAGGAAAATCAAACAGGCGCTCTATCCAAGCACCTTCAGTATGGAAACCTCAACTGGTAGGCAGGCCAGGGACCTCAACCCATCTACCCTTAAAGAAAAGGAAAAGGTAAAAAAAAAAAAGAAGAAAAAAAAAAAAAAAAAGTACACATATTGTACAATTCTCTTTAACAATTCTTTCTAAATAGGATTCATGGAACGTAACGCTGAGGCGGACAATGACCCAGCAGGAGTTAAAGATTTAGGAGATACCGGAGAGGGAGGAAAGAAAGGAGGAAAAACACTAAGAAAATACAAAGAACAAAATAAAGGAAATTAATTCTCGCTTTTACCCCACCAAAACGATGTGGGAAGGTATTACATAGCCAGTAGTCTGCCCGTCCATCTTACTTCCTTATGAAGAAGGAACCACCATTTGCCCGACAAATAGGATAAAAAAAATATATATATACTTTTTTCCCAATTTGTGGGCAAAAAAACAAAAAACAAAAAAATGATTACGTTTTACACGTCACTGCATTATCCCCCTGGGCTTTCTCACATTGCGCACAAGACAAAATGATATCTGCTGCCCTTTGATACAACACGGTGACGCTCAGAAGGCAATGCTGAGCCGGGTGTCCTTACGGTTTACATTTCCAATCTGCAACCAATATTTGATTACCCCGCTGCGTCCAAAATAAGGAAAATCTGCAAATAGTTAGAATTAAAAAAAGACGATCTATTTATGTCTACAGCTACTACACCAAGCTGTGTGTCTCCACGGTAACAGACTACAAACAAGACCCACGTGTAGTCTGATCCTGCAGTCCTACTGCCATTCATTTGCCCCAGGTTAGGAACAGGTTGAAGGGATTGTGACTGTAGAACCAAGACTACGTGTGCTTGTAGTGCATTACCATAAAGACGCAAAGCAGAAGAGCAGTCGGCATAAAGGATTGGAATTTTTTTTTTTTTCAATTTTGCAAATCATCTTATTTTTCTCACACAGGAGCAATAAAACGCAAATCGTTGCATTGGAAGACCTACTGTTTTTTTTTTCCTATAAAACCTTGATAAGTAAGGTTAGCAATCTAAAAGGGGAAAAGTCAGTGAGCTGCCCAAGCGGAGGAAGAGCACTTCCTAGGAATCTGCCCTGTAATAAGCGCTAAGATGGTAACAACTCCATCTTTTACCCCCTTGGGGCAAATCTGTGCCTTCCTCCTCTTGTAGGGCATAAATGATATAGACTTAAACATGGTAACCCAAGCCTTGCCAGATGTCCTGGGTATGTAATACCATCCTAATAAAACAAGAAAAAATAAATGTAAATCTACAGCAATAAGATCGTACAATTAATCAAACAGAGTATATATATATAATATCTTCCTTTTTTGTCTTTAAAGCCTTGCATCCAAGGCATTGAAAGGTATTAAAATTAAGTTCATTCACAGAACAAAAACAACTAATCTTGAATTGCTTGCAGATACTGCTAATTTTCATCTGTGTCTTTTTTTTTTTTTTTAATATATATTTTGTATTCTGTATATTTTTTTTTTTTATTAAAAAATGTGTTAACGTGAAAATATGTGCAGAGGTCGTTCTTACTAGTGGTGTTTTCGATGCACATTTTATATGTAGACTGTCATGCTTTGGAGGACAGGGAACGAGAGAGCAGGGTCACAGGTGCTTCCCATAACTGAACCCCCCAAAACGGGGATATGTAGGCAATTCTTAAATAATAATAACTTCTTCTGATAACCCCAAAATGCTCTGAACTCTCCCTCCAAACACAAAAAAAAAAATATGAGAACAAAACAAAAATATAAATGCTGTTTAGTTTAGTTTTTTTCTTTTTTTTTATCACCCACTAAACCAAACTTCTAAAGGTTAAGTGTGTGGGTGGAAGAGCCCTCGCGGTTTATGGAGCAGCATTGGAATTGACTCCAGTTCTTAGGGCCTCGTTTTTATCACCACCAGTTTGAGCATCCTCTGAAAGAGTTAAAGAAGCCGTCTTGCTAGATAGCATAGTGATGTCCTGGGCCAAGCTAGATCCATTTGGCACCTCGTTGCTGCAAGATAAGTAAGAAAGCATAAAAATTATCTTTGGTGTCTAAAATGCTGTCAGTACCACAGTGCACTTAAAGGGGTACTCTAGAGGGGAAAAATGTTTTCAAATCAACTGTGCCAGAAAGGTATGTAGATTTGTAAATTACTTCTATTCAAAAAATCTCCAGTCTTCCAGTACTTATCAGCTGCTGTATGTCCTACAGAAAGTGGTGAATTCTCTCCAGTCTGACACAGTGCTTTTTGCTGCCACCTCTGTCCATGTCAGGAAATGTCCAGAGCAGGAGAGGTTTTCTATGGAGATTTAATGCTGATCTGGACAGTTCCTGACATGGACAGAAGTGGCAGCAGAGAGCACTGTGTCAGACGAAGGAATGCACCACTTCCTGCAGCACATACAGCAGCTGATAAGTAATCGAAGACTGGAGTTTTTTTCTTAAATAGAAGTAATTTTCAAATCTAAATATTTTTCTGACACCAGTTAATTTAAAAACTGTTTTCCCCTTACGGAGTAGCCCTTTAAAGTGTCGCTACCATTTAAAAAAACATTTGCTATGTCAAAGATATAAAGGGTCTGGGTTCTGAGACCACCTCTGATTGCTAACAAGAACAGAGAGAAGCACTGGGCTGAACGCTTCTTTCCCAGTCTCTTTCCTCGCTGCAGAGTATCTGTCTCCTGCAGAAATATAGGGAGGGAAGTGATTAGCTGAGAGCCCAGGCCGAACTGATCTAAACTCCCGACATCTCTCTGAGTGGGATTGAGGTGGGGTTACGATTGCTGGGACCTCCACAAGCCGAGGAATGAAGGGGGCACAGAGCTAGTTATGTAATGGAGTTCCTTCCCAGACGATCCCCACACAGCGGCACGCTCTGCTATACATTGATCCACCTGGTATTTGTATGTGCTTTATACTCCCCGGATATACACTTACGGTTTCATTCATAGGTTTCTAGTGTTAATTAAACTTACTGGAAGTTCGGATTCAGCAACGTTCGTCTGAACCAGAATCAGGCTTTTGACTTTGGCGTCTGGAGAAGTTGGATATCACCCTACGGCTGCAAGGAAAACATGGATATGGCCATATGTCGGCATCTTACTTGTCGAGATGCCGGGAGTCATTTGTTGAGTGCTCGGTTTTGCATGAACATTGCGGAACCTGAACTTTTGGCAAGTTCACTCATCACTACACGTTTCTTCTCATGGTTTTAAACACCAGATGTTAGATCCATGTACCTGAAATTCAAGGGCAGCTCATGTGTCAGAACCTTGCTCTGTGGCTCCAGCTGTCCATTCTCCACTTTGATGACATCAGATTTGCTTTTAACACCCATGGGATGGCTCTCCTAATGGGGCGGAAAAAAAGCTGAATTATTGACAAGTAACCTAAAAAATAATACGTGTTCATCCATAATAAAATCCTTAAAAATCTCTGTCCAATCCAATAGAAATCTGAATGCGACACATGAGAATGGGGATTCCGCAGCCCCGTCCACAGGATACTGGAAATCTCTGCACCATCTCTGCTGTGGTCCTTTCTGCTTTGTCTTGGTTCCTGATAACCTTTCCCCCCAGGTCAGGGATGGGGAACCTTCGGCCCTCCAGCTGTTGCAAAACTACAATTCCCATCATGCCTCCACAGCCGAAGCTTTAGCTTGGAGGGCTGAGGGTTCCCCATCCCTGCCTTCTAGCAAATGTGGTAAGTAAATCCATGGTGAATGTAACCTGCTGGGGTTACACATCTATCCTAAGACAATAATACAGGAAATAATATACAGGTGGACTAGATGGAACAGGTGGTCTTATTCTTCTGATAAACTCCCATGTTTCCTCATGAGCTTTAGAAGACAGGTGAGAAAACACTAAAACGATTCCCTGGTCTATGCTTTGCTCCTCACCATACTAAGCTCCCGAGTTCTTTTGCCAATCTCCCTCTCCACTTGGTGCAGCTCCAGGCTCAGCTGTTCATTAGACAACATGGTGGACCATTTGGCAGGTGGCGGTGGAGGGGGCTGCTGCTGATTGCCCATACTGGAGGGCTCTCTCTGTACCAGCAGACGGTTACTTGCAACCTATAAGGTAAGTAAACATTAGATTACATGTTGATATCTCTCTCTCTCTCTATATATAATTTTATATATATATATATATATATATATATATATATATATATATATATATATATATATATATATATATATATATATATATTTATATATACACACACACACACACACACACACACTGAAGCTATTCTCACACCATTCCCATTCCTATTGTTCTGCTCGGTCACAGAAACAATGAACGTAATGTTGGTGCTAGATCCCCAACAGCATCTGATGGGCCCATATTCAAGTGGAACATACATCAGAGGCTTGTAACAGAACCTCCAATGCTGACATGACCCTAACCGAATACATCAGGGGTTCTGGCCTCAATGTAATACATGAAAATCAAGGTCTGAATGATTCGACACTCATTTGTTTGTAAGAACATAGATTTCCAGAAAGGGAAGTAGTAATCTCAATGTGGTTACAAAATAGTTCTTAGAACTATGGGTCCATCTAGTCGGCCCTTTTAGTATTTTCTTTCTTATTATCTTAGGATAGATGTATGTTTTTCCCAGGCGTGTTTAAATTCTGTGATTGTAGATTAACCAACCACCTCTGCTGGAAGTTTGCTCCAGGTATCTACTACTCTTTCTTAACCCAGGATCCCCCCAAAACCGCTTATGTCTGGACAAGTTCTTAAAGGGAACCCGCCACCACTCCTGTCAGGTGTGTATTAGCAGATACATGCACTACCCTATTCTGGATCACCTATTCTTATAGCCGTGTGATGTGCAGTTTCTCTGTTTATCAATAGAAATTTATGACTCAATCGGCAACTGGGTGTTACCAATTTGGGCCCTTACACTCTCCAATCAGAGCTGATGGTGTAGAGACACATACTGCCCTCACCTGACTGGTAACACCCACGTAGTTCCTGAGTCATACATTTCCAGTTAAAAAATAAATAAGTAACAGAGGAACGGAAAATCACAGAGCAGTGAGAACAGGTGATCCAGAATTGTTATTTCATGGGAATTATATGTATTCGTTAATACAGATGGGCCAAGAGTGGGGACGCGGGCCAAGAGTGGGGACGCGGGCCAAGAGTGGGGACGCGGGCCAAGAGTGGGGACGCGGGCCAAGAGTGGGGACGCGGGCCAAGAGTGGGGACGCGGGCCAAGAGTGGGGACGCGGGCCAAGAGTGGGGACGCGGGCCAAGAGTGGGGACGCGGGCCAAGAGTGGGGACGCGGGCCAAGAGTGGGGACGCGGGCCAAGAGTGGGGACGCGGGCCAAGAGTGGGGACGCGGGCCAAGAGTGGGGACGCGGGCCAAGAGTGGGGACGCGGGCCAAGAGTGGGGACGCGGGCCAAGAGTGGGGACGCGGGCCAAGAGTGGGGACGCGGGCCAAGAGTGGGGACGCGGGCCAAGAGTGGGGACGCGGGCCAAGAGTGGGGACGCGGGCCAAGAGTGGGGACGCGGGCCAAGAGTGGGGACGCGGGCCAAGAGTGGGGGCCGGTCCACTTTATGTGGCAGAAAAACAATGCAAATTTACAGTAAGACCACCAAGCACTATAATCCTTGTACTTTTAAGTCACCTACCTGCGTCTGCTGACTGATCTGCTGGTTCAGCTGGTGTAACTCCATCCTCAGCTGTTCTCTCTCAGACGTAGGTAAAGGCTTGGGCATACGATCTCTACAAGAGGAAATGTGAAAATAACTTAATACGACTACTAATGTTCTGTAGAGCTAAACCGAACTACAGATGGAACGTGTAAAGAAATACATAATGAAGTAACCGCTGCATCCTCTGACTGGGAAGGTCCCTGAGTAAAACCGACACGAGAACGTGCAGCACCGCAGGGGACTGATACAGAAACCGTGAGTACAAGGGGCAGGTAGAGGGTTTTGGTTCTTATGATATTGCGTCCTGAGCTCAGTAATATTGAATTATTTTTTCAGGATACCCCTTAAAGGAACAAGGCATGACATTTGCTAAGCATATGCATTACATTCTAACCACTCTCCAATATATCCCACTGAAGAAGAATGAGGACACAGATCAGACTCCATGCCTATCACCTATGCCTTCCATACATGTTTGGCTGCAGATTGTCTAAGATGTGTCCATGACCGTTGTATTAAAACACAACCTTGTATGCGAGGGAATCAGCGGGAATTACCTCTCACTCAAATGTCCCTGAGAAGGAAGGTTCTGATGGGGAGAATATGGAGGAGCTCCCAGGCTGCCATGACTGCTGTACAGACTGTAATCTAGGAAGAAAAAATATATATATATATTTTATCAGTCAAAATAATACATAAGCACATATTGGAAATAGTGGAATACAAAGCACAAGTGCTGCCAGGCTCCCCCAGTACATCCTTCTTATATATGTACTGTCCAATGTAACAACTCCTTTAAAGGGGTTATCCAGTGTGGGGGCACTTTTTGGGTGGGACCGGGGAGGAGGTGGCTGAAATAAGAGACGTCCACTCACCTCCCCGGTTCTAGCGGCGGGTCACTCATTGCGGCGCTCCGGTCCCCGGCCGCTTACTGGTGTCTGACGCCGCCCGAGATGCTACGTTTCAGGGCCGCTCAGCCACTCAGTGAAAGAGGCGGGATCCGTTTGAAGTCCGCTCGGATCCCGCCTCCTTCACTGAGTGGCTGAGCGGCCCTGTCAGACACCAGGAAGCGGCCGGGGACCGGAGTGCCGCGATGAGTGACCCGCCGCTGGAATCGGGGAGGTGAGTGGACGTCTTTTATTTCAGCCACCTCCTCCCCGGTCCCCCCCAGAAAGTGTCCCCATGCTGGACCACCCCCCCTTTAAAGGGGCACTCCAGTGAAAATATTTTTCTTTCAAATCAACTGGTGTCAGAAAGTATAAATTTGTAATTTATTTCTAATAAAAAAAAATCTCAATTCTTCCCATACTTATTAGATACTGTATGTCCTGCAGGAAGTGTTTTTATTTTCAGTCTGACACAGTGCTCTCTGCCGACATCTCTGGCCGATACAGGAACTGTCCAGAGCAGGAGAGTTTTTTTTATGGGAATCCCTATAGAAAGCCTCTCATTGACTAGAGAGAACTTGTCTTGGCCAGAAATGTCAGCAGAGAGCACTGAAAATAAAACACCACTTTCTGCAGGACATACAGTAGCTAATAAGTATGGGAAGAATTGAGACGTTTTAATAGAAGTAAATTATAAATCTATATAACTTTCTGACACCAGTTGATTTGAAAGAAAATAAATTCACCCGAGTACCCCTTTAATCTTGCTTGTTGGGCACACATCTCCTTAGGAAGAATGGGAACCTATGAATGATGGAAGCAGATCGCTGGATCATTCATGTGTCCCTCCCCATGAGATCCTCTTTAATAAGCACCAATCTATACTGGCGCTCATATAGGACGAGGCATTAAGCGACACAATAGGGCCCTAAGAAACACATCAGCGATTAGAAAAAGCGGATGAAGCAAATACTCATTCCTGCATAACCTTCCTGGAGACGCACCAGTAATGCTTGATTTAGTAGCTGCACCTTGGCCTCCCAGTCCCGGCTGCATAATACCGGTCGGCTGGTACAAGGTCTTGGAGGTGCGAGAAATGGCACCAAAGCGGGAAACTGTGGGTCGGTCGCCAAACGGGATGAGATCATCCTCTCCTGCCTCGGGGGCTCTCCGCTGAAGCTCAAGGCGCTGATCCCTTAAGGTTTTGCTGTCAACATTCTGTGATGGAGGAATAAACTCTATTAGCTCTGGAGAGAAACCAAAATATTCATCTCACTGTTCCAATGAGGGCGAAATGATACGCAGCGTTACAGGTAACAACCAGCAATCCAAGCCCTGCGTTCATGTTACCTCACATCTGTCCCCTACTTCTTGCTAACCCAATGATTGTAGGTGATCGAGAAGCAAAGGATAAATGTAAGGGGATAGGACTGCAGGCAGACTACACAAGCTTCTCCTGTAGTCTGTTACTGTGGCGACGTCCATTTGCCAAGTTACCGATTCATCGCATTAGGGGCAGTAACAAAAAAGAACAAAAACATTGGTTGTATGGACGCAGCTGTACAAGACAGAAACATATCTGGCACTATCTAAGACCTATGCTGCCTTCATACACAGCATGAAGCAGAGAAAACTTTCAAGATACGTATAGCTATAGGCAGCATGGGACAGTATAGAGCTTCAACAAGTACAAGCGTCACTGTTCAGGGTGTGAGTGTTCAGATTGACACCAATCTCTAGATACAGGCAAGAGAAGCGCATGACTGAGCACTTCTCTTCCACACAGACGCTGAGTGGGAAAAACGTTTGACATTTTAAAAGTTTTTCCTAATAGCGACCATTTAATAAAAGGCAAAAACACCGTAGCACTAAAAATAGGTACACACGGCATTTTTGCTGTCTGTTTAAAAGGGACAGTACATCAGAAAATGACTTATTGGATAAATAATGGTTTTAGGTTAAACAGATTTTTTAAGAATTTTTGGTGACATTTTTTCAACTTTTCCGTTTTTCTCTCTATATTATATAATAATCCTGGTATCTTGCAATTCTCATTCGCACCACTGGGGCTAAAACTAAGCTGAGACTTTCTGTGGTGTCTGTGGTGATAAGAGGAGGCTGCAGTAAAGTGATCTGTACAGCATTGCAGCGTCATGTGACACCAGTAGGTAGAGGAGAAAATAGCAGCTTCCAGTGGAATGACCTCTTCACAGATCACAGAGCGCGCTCAGTAATGTTTCAAATTCATCACAAGAGGACAAAGTCTCTCTATTGTTGTCTATGTCCATGAGTCTTGCTGTAACATGTCACTAAATGCTGTTAGAAACCGCCCAGGCAAGATGTTTTAACATTCTAATCAGTAAAAGAAAATTTAGGTGACACATTCCCTTTTAATTTATCAGTTTTTATCAGTTTTATTTTTTTTAACGCACACAAAAACTTGGTTGACTGTTAGAACGAAACATTTAAAAAACAAACCAATTATACGGACAACAAAAAAGCAGCGTTCACCTAGACTAAGACCTGTAAGCAGAACACAAGATGAGTTGCTACTTACTGCCACTTCCACGCAGCCACCGGCAGAAACGTCTTTGGGTTTGGCGTCTTTGGTTCCAATGTAGGAACCGATAGTGTCACAGGACCAGGGGGAGTACTGGCTGTAGTCATTCCCTTTGTACTTCCCAGATCCTTTCAGTTCCTCATCGAGATACTAAGAGAACAGGAGACGTGTTAACAGCGGGAATGATAACTAGACAGAAGTGAGGCAGAGAATACGCATCAGCTTTACCTCGTCTGGATGGAAGGATTGAGTCAGAGTTGGTGAAGGAGCAAATGGCGGTGGCGAGATCACTTTTCTCTCCTCTAGCTGAGCCATAATCTCTTTGCGACGGCGATGAAGATCATCCAGGCTGGGATGGGGTTGGGACTGATGCTGAGGAGGCAGGCGGCTGTAGGACTCCTGAAATACATTAGGATAATATACACTTAGAGCTGTATAACATTAATATGGCCACCCATTTGTATAATTATTGATGAAATGTTTCCTGATAGGGACAGTTACACTTTAAAGGGAATGGTTTAAGGTTTATGTGGCCCTAAACGAGGGCAGCACAAACTAGTGACAGAAATGCTGAAGAGCGGAGTGTTACTGACAGAATGAGCTTTGTGCTGCACCCCTCCCTCCACCTACTGATTGGAAGTTGTCTCCCTATACTGTGTATATATACTGTATACAGGCAAACAGTTTGTCAATCAGTAGCTGGTGGGCAGAGGGAGCTGGTGCTCATGAATATCGAGGACTACAGAGCACAAACATGATGAAGAGGACTAGTGTGCAGTGCTTAGAGTTGCTCAGGGTCGCCCTCTTTGTATATTCATATATGCATAGTGAGCAACATGGGAGGAGCGGCTGGGTGGGCCAAGCTGGTGCTCCAGGCTTAGGGAGACGCCCAAAATGCTCCTAAGCCTCTGATTAGCATTGGGGCAATTAGTGAATACCGTAAGAATGCGGGGGAGAAGAGGATTCATGGCCAGCTGTGCAGTCTTCAGGTAAAGAACTTCTGCAGCATATCAGCAGGTTTATTGGGCTGAACTTGCTGTTAGTGCCGCTTTAAGCCCATACATTAGCAGATACACTTAAATTTCTATTGGAAATAAGTGTCAGACTGAAGAGAATACACCACTTCCTGTAGGACATACAGCAGCTAATAAGTACTGGAAGACTGGAGATTTTTAAATAGAAGCAAATTACAAATCTGTATAACTTTCTAAAAACAGTTCTAAATAGTTAAAAAACTACTCTCCGGAGTACCCCTTTAAAGAACATGCTCACTTTTCATATTTTGCCGACAAGATGGAAATTCACTTATTTCAGCATAAATTTGTTACGTTATGATCTTTAAGTTTTGTTTTAATTCAAATTGAAGAAGTAACCTACCCTGTTATACGGTGGTCGTATCTGCCCCGGGTGAGGTGCCACAGGATAATAGCCTTCCACCTGCTGGTACCTCTCTCGAGCTTCTGGCACATAGGGTGACCCGGCAGCAGGCGGCATGTCAAGCAGTTCTTCTCTCTGGTAGGATTGTGGGGCAGAAGGGTATACACGGCGGCCATCGTAGTGTGGGGGATACATAGGCTGGCTCATGGGAGAGTACTGCTGAGTGGTCGCTGTGTACTGTGTGCCAACCATCCTGTCTTGTAAATAGGAAGGATAGTGGTCGAGGTAGGTGGGAGACGATTCAGGGGCTGAGGGCTGAGGTCTGACAAAGCGAGATACAGGCTGTTGGTAATAAACACCTGTAAGGGATAAAACAAGCAGAGAATAAATACACACATGCTTACATTACACACATTGTTATTTCCAGTAGACATTTGATGATGATGATGATGACTTTAAAGATCCCAGGCCACATCCACAACATGAAAGGGATAGCAAAAGACTTTAACTTATCACTGATCCACAGGCTCTCCCCTCTGCAGTGTGCATGCTCGGTCACTGCTATAGGAGAGTGCTCTGGTATCTCAGGAAGCCCCATAGCGAGTGAATGAAGCAGAGAACATGTGCACACCGCTGCTCCATTCACTTAGGGGAAAAGGAACTCTCATTCTAGCAATCAGAAGGGGCCCAGGGGTTGGATCAGTGGGGGGTCCCAGGGGTTGGATCAGTGGGGGGCCCCAGGGGTTGGATCAGTGGGGGGTCCCAGGGGTTGGATCAGTGGGGGGTCCCAGGGGTTGGATCAGTGGGGGGTCCCAGGGGTTGGATCAGTAGGGGTCAGATCTGTAGGGGTCCCAGTGGCGGGATCTCCACTAAACACTGATCATGTGGAAGGGTAATAAGTTTAAATCTTGGAATAACCTAGATTATGGTGCTCAAAAATACTCATCTGCCCTAATTCCCCCACAGGCTTGGCGCTTACGGCTTCCAATCCTCACCGCTCATAGCTATTGCCTGAATCCTGATGTGGCGACCCATCAGGACCTGCCCGCTCCATTAAACACTGATAGCAGTGCGGACCTGTTTCGGTCAGTGACTGGATGGGCAGGCAGTTGAGGTTGACATGCCACAGAAACCAGAGCTGAGGGTAAGGGGATCAGAACCGGTGAGTGTGCTTTATTTTATTTTTTTTAATATCCCTGACTTTTTTCCTCTGTGGGATAATCAGATTTGTCAAAAAAATGTGCAGAGACTGCTGGAAAACTATATATACTTACTACTAGTGTTGAGCAAAGATGCGGAGTATCTTTTTTTTTTTTTCCTTAAATGTTTTCCAGAAGGCTCAGCACATATTTTTGACAACTCCAAATACCCCTCTAAGCCTATGAAGATAGAGGGTGCACCCCAGCCAGAACAAATCCAATGATTTCCCTCAAATTCTCCTGGGGAGCTGAGCACTCATTTCTTGAGCTGCACTGTGTGGGTATTTGGGGACACTCCAAAGCCAGTATGAGACACAAGGAAGACGTAGTGATCACTAAGCATGCACTGCAAACAGGCCACTTACTTGGTGGGTAGGGTACAGGTTCAAATGAAGGGCCTCCGCCCCTAGGGTCTGGGTAGAAGATATCAGTCTGAGGGGGAGCATATATTTGGGAGCCCCGTGGTACCATCTGTATGGGCTTAGACACAGGCAGAGGTGGGAGATCCCGCTGAGGAGGAGGGTGAGAACTGACTGGTAAGGCAGGAATGGAGGTCTTAGGGACGGAATCAAGCCTACAAGGAGATTCAAAGAAAAAAAAACACAATTAAATGCTTGGGAGGAAAAAAAAAAAAAAAAAAAGTAGGTTGTCCAAAACATAAAATGCAGACGTACAATTCTGGGGGAGAGCCTGGGGCGCTATTACTTAGATGATCCAACTTCACTGGCTTCATGACCGAGTCGTAGCCAGAGTCTGTGCTGCGGGGGATGAGCTGGGTCACCGAGCCCCCCGACACTATCCCATTGGGGAGGGAACCTTTATTCCGGTTGGGTAAATCCATGGGCCCATCATCTGGGTGTATGGCCCCAGGCGGTAACCCCACTTCATTCAGCTGACCGAGTGAGGCACTCAATGGCCGCCTAGGAACCAAGCGTTTGTTCATTTTTCTAAACCTTAAAGTGTAAGAAAAAATAAATAAAAATAAGCAGCTTTTAGACCAAAATACACTCAGCTTGAATCAAATGGACTTCATGTAACGTCACATTAGGCAGAATCCTTATTCCCCATAAAGTGCAGCTGCCCGGGCTTAACCCCTAGACGACCCTGGACGTAGGGTTACGTCATGGAAGTCTGTCCCCAGACGACCCATGACGTAACCTTACGTCACGGGTGTTATTCCCGCTATGAAGCGCGCTCCGGAGCGGAGCGCGCTTCATAGGAGGTGGGGGCCGGCTGCAGTGAGCAGCCGGGACCTCACCGGCAATGACACGCTGCAGCGATCGCGCTGCCGCGTGTCATTAACCCCTTAAACGCCGCGATCACGGCGCGACCGCGGCGTTTAAGTGTAAGTGACAGGGGGAGTCCCCTGTCACTTACCGATCGGGACCCCCGCAGTGTGACTGCGGGGGTCCCGATCGGTATAACGGACTGCTGGAGGTCTCTTACCTGTCTCCATGCGGTCCGATCGGCGCTCTGCTACTCTAAGCCTGCACAGGCAGGCTCAATGAGCAGAGCGCCGATAACACTGATCAATGCTGTGCCTATGGCATAGCATTCATCAGTGTAAAAATCAAACTAATCTATGTACAAGTCCCCCAAAGGGACTTCAAATGTGTAAAAAAAAAAAAGTTAAAAACACTAATACACTACCCCAAAACCCCTCCCCCAATAAAAGTTGAAATCACCCCCCTTTCCCATTATATAAATAAAACATATAAAAATAAATAAATAGATAAACATATAATATACCGTAGCGTGCGTAATTGTCCGATCTATTAAAATATAACAAGTGTCATTGCGAACGGTAAACGGCGTACACGAAAAGAGGGAAAAAAGTGCGCAGATTACCGATTTTATGTTACATTATATATATAAAAAAATTAATAAAAAGTGATCAAAACGTCCGATCTTCACAAATATGGTATTAATAAAAACTAGAGATCATGGCGGAAAAAATGACGCCCCATACAGCCCCGTAGGTGAAAAAATAAAACTGTTATAAGCGTCACAATAGTCCCATTTTATTTATAATTAATTGCCAAAAAAAAGGATTTCATTTAAAAAAAATATATAACATTAGAGAATCTGTGTAAACCTGCATATGGTTGTGTTCGGACTGACCTATAGAATAATAGTGTCATGTCGCTGTTACCATATAGTGCATAACGTAGACACAGGAACCCCCCAAACGTTACCATATTGCATTCTTTTTTGCGATTTCATCAATTTATATCTTCATAAATAATATATTTGGAATTCCATCATACATGTTATGGTAAAATGAAAGACGCCATTACAAAGTACAACTATTCCTGTAACAAATAAGCCCTTACATGGCCTGTAGATAAAAAACTGAGAGTGCTAGAGCTCTTAGGAGGGGAGGAGGGAAAAACGGAAACACTAAGATCAAAATTTGCGCGGTCCACTGGGTCATTTTGGGCCTGGTCCTCAAAGGGTTAAAGGGGCACTGGCAATACAAAAACCTTTGATGTGTTATTTTTTAATGTGTCAGGGAAGATCGGTCTTTTTTTTAATGACAGGTACTCTAAGATGGATTATGACATTCCCTCATTGCATACTTGCTTGTCAAAGTTACATCCTGTATTTGACTACCCATCACTGCTGTACACTCTAGCTGGGAAGTAAGCCAGCTTAATGCCCACCCACTATGTGGCAGGCTTCTGTGGGTGTAATAGGGTGTTATGGGAGACAACAGTCAGCTGAATTCCCAGCTAGAGTGTACAGCATGAAAAGGAAATCTATTACAGCATGCAAGGAAAGTGAAGACCACAAGGCTGGCTGTGTGGATAAGAAGGAGACCCCAGAAAGGTGGTAAAATAGCTATTTACCAATACAGTACATTTGTTTAAAATGGTTTAACTATCCAAAAATCCCTTTAAGATCCCCTCATCCTTTTAAATGATAGTGGCTTTTAGAAACTATTTTTGTCTGTAGTCAGCAATCTCTTACTTTTCCAACTCTTCTTGAGAGTGAGCGAAGGTGCAGCTGGCCCCACGGGGGCATCCTCCCCGCTGCTTCATGTCCCTGCACATGTAAGTCTTGTACTTGCTGTGCTGCGGAGGCTGCGCCAAAGAATACACAGAAGGTTATTACAGATGGCCGCCAAAGCTGCCCTGCAAATACCTAGCAAGCCACAAAAACACTGGAGGACATGGTTTACATAGACAAAAGCAGCAGCAATACATCATGGTGACCATAGACAACACATATATACATCCCTATCAGCCCATGAACTGTATACACTCCATAGACTACATATATATATATACTTCTCTATCGGTCCATAAAGTTGTATACACTCCATAGACAACACATATATAAATCTCTATCAGCCCATGAAGCTGTATACACTCCATAGACTACATATATACATCAGCCCATGCAGCGGTATATACTCGATAGACTACACATATATACATTGCTATCAGCCCATGAAGCTGTATACACTCCATAGACTACATATATACGTCTATCAGCCCATGCAGCGGTATATACTCGATAGACTACACATATATACATTGCTATCAGCCCATGAAGCTGTATACACTCCATAGACTACATATATATACATCTCTATCAGCCCTTGGAGCTGTATACACTCCATAGACTACACATATACGTCTCTATCAGCCCATGAAGCTGTATACACTCCATAGACTACATATATACGTCTATCAGCCCATGAAGCTGTATATACTCGATAGACTACACATATATACATTGCTATCAGCCCATGGAGCTGTATACACTCCATAGACTACACATATATACGTCTATCAGCCCATGGAGCTGTATACACTCCATAGACTACACATATATACATCTCTATCAGCCCTTGGAGCTGTATACACTCCATAGACTACATATATATACACATAGCCCATTAAGCTGTATACACTCCATAGACTACACATATACGTCTCTATCAGCCAATAAAGCTGTATACAATTCATAGACTAAATATATATACACGTCTCTATTAGCCCATGAAGCTGTATACACTCCATAGACTACACATATATACATAAGCCCATGAAGTTGTATACACTCTATAGACTACACAACTACACATATACACATAAGCTCATGAAGCTGTATACACTCACACCTTATACCAAAAGAATCAGAAACCCATAAAACCTTCTATTTACAAACACAAAATATGGAAGCCATATTAGTGTGTGTTTGGGGTCCAGACCCCTACTCCTCTACCACACAATGATATGTTAGTCACAGCTGATCCCATCCTTGTATACTCAATCATCAATTATGTTACAGGGTAAATAAAGTAATATATACATTATATATTATATATATATATATATATATATATTTATTTAGATAGTAATGTATGATCCTGGACCCGTAGTGTTATACAATTAATGTCTGCCATAGACCGCTCAGACCCCTTCAGCACCGATCAGTGAGGCTTACATTATGCACTGACTACAATGCTTGTCCACATTTAGAAGAACACTGCAGATTTTTCCCATAAACGGCGCCACTTCTGTCTCCAGGTTGTTTTTTTTTTTTTTTTTTTTTTTTTTTTTTTCTTTTTTTTTAAATTCTTTATTTAAATTGACGTCAGGCAAAAAAAGACATCGGAAACATCTCCGACAGTAGACATGAGTGAGAGACAATACTGCAATAGAGTCATTACATCAGCATATGACAGAATAAAAAGCGCAGCAGAAAGTGAAACCGCAGTTCCACTGAAATAAGGCCGACTGAAGGAGAAGCTCCAACCCCTCCGCCCAACGAACAACATTTCTTAGTGTATTATAAACAACATGTACACCACAAGCTCCAGGATCAAGATCCAGAGCCGTAGTGACGAGAAAAGAGAAAGATGGTCCCGAGGAGGGAAAGTAAGATAGGACAAAGTAAAAGGAGCAGATTAGCAAAAGAAAAAAGGAAAGGAGAAAAGAGAAAATAATTAAGTAAAGGCAAGGGAAGACTGAGAAACGAGGACAGGGATGGGGGGGGAATAGGAGGGGAAGGGGGGGGGGATAGAGAACAGTCCGGGGCGGTGAGGGGGGGGGGGGGGGGGGGGCCCAAACCCAGAGACCCAAGGGGCCTTCAGGGCCGACAGCGAGCAAGGCCTCAAGCTGAAGTGGAGTCTCTCAGTAGGTCTTTATAGGACTCAGTATCTTGAAATTGCATCCATGTAAACCAAATGCGTTTGAAGCGGTCTTCGTAGTGTAGGACACTGGAGGTCAGGTCCTCCATGTACATCAGGTCATTGACTTTGGACAGCCAGAGAGAGGGGGATGGGGGACCTTGCTTTTTCCATAACAAGGGAATACAAGAGCGTGCTGCCATCACCAGGAATTTAAGGAGAGAGCGCTTATATTCACGTAGAGGAATCTCGCAGTGATGGAGGAGAAAAAGCGCCGGGCCCATGGGCAGGGTGAGACCAGTCACTTCTCGTATCACCCTAATAACTGTGTTCCAGAATGGAGAGAGAACTGGGCAGTCCCAGAATATATGCATCAATGTACCCTCAGCAGTCCCACATCGCCAGCACAACGGGTCTACCGACGGCATTAGGGCATGAAGCTTTGCAGGGACTCGGTACCACCGAGATAGCAGTTTATAGCCAGCTTCCTGGAATCTGGAGCTGATTGACGACTTATGGGCCAAACAGAAAATACGCGTACGCTGTTCCGCAGTGAAGGTAATCTGCAAGTCCGCTTCCCATTTAGCCATAAAATCAGGGATGGGTTCTTCGGGTGAGGACAGTAAGAGCTGGTACGTGATGGAAAGGGTATGTCTAAGAGGTCTCTTTTCAAGACAAAGAGTCTCGAAAGAGGTGAGAACCCTCGTAACCTGTGGGGGTGTGGGGAGAGAGGAAAGATAGTGACGAAGTTGCGCGACCCGAAAATGACCCAAAGGACAAGGGTCATCCCATGTCAAGAGCGTGCTGGTATCAACCCATGAACTCCCAGATAGGAAATCTGTGATCCTGCATTTCCCCGCCGCTACCCACCGTCTGAAAACCGGATCAGTAAAGCTTGGCGGAAAATTTGGATGGCCCAAGATGGGAGCCAGGGGGGAATGCACATCCTGTCTCCAGGTTGTGTGTGGTATTGCAAATAACCATTCGATACAATTCATAACTTGGGGAGGGGAGTGGAGCTGTTTAGGAAGGAGGCGGCCATGTTTTTTTAATCCTGTAAATCCCCTTTTAGGGTAAGTTCACCTTATATTATTAGGTGAACTTATAACCCGCCTGGTTATCAAGACGGAAACTGTCGATTTTAGCAGCAAAGACCCAGGTGCTGTCACCTTAGAATAAACAACTCCCATTGCCTTTAATATGCGACTTCTTTTTTGTGCAGATTCGCTCTCAAGCTCCGGCTGAGATCATTGAGGTGTCAACGATTAAACTCTCCATGGTCCTGACCCAAACGGTCCCATCGTATTATAGTGTTCAGCTAAACCGTTAGGAAAGAGTCTGACAAGCCTGGTAACCGGTCTCAATAATAACCAGCAGAATTGTGAGTATAGCTCTGGAGTCCAATTCAGTCTCCTAATGCATAACAGCATCTAACCTGCTGAGTGTTTCCCTTTAAATTACAGACAGAATTGTACTCCAGAGCTGCCCCCTGCATCATTACAACCCGGATGCAAAAACCGGACGATACAGTCACACACCAGCTGCTGGCTATACTGCTACATGGCAGAATTTACCTATGGATCTAGGACAAGTGATACGACAGATCTGCTGCTCATTTTATTGTGGTTTTGCAGCAGATTTTACCACCATTAATGTTGCTGGGGTAAAATCCACCATTAAAGCCCCACACATGAAGGTTTGCTTCGGATTTACTATGGATTTGCACATACGTTCCTGATTTTTTGATTTTTGGCTCCCATGTAATAATAATAATAATAATAATAATAATATTATTATTATTATTATTATTAAAGTGATGTCAATGTTTTCTCCCACTTGACGCCTTTGTATGGAATAGTAAAAAAAAAAATGATGTCACGGTGACATAGATGAATGAGGTCGTATAGATATATCCAGCTTAGATGCAAGTAGCTTCCCCCCAGGTGAACAGACCTCCACGTTTAACATAGATCTATTCTAGATATAAACTTTACAATAAAGTGAAAACATTTTAAAAGAAAACAAAAAAATGAAATCTAATAAAACCCTAAAGCTGCTGTGTGGCTCTGGGATGGGAAGGATCGGTTTTATATTACCGGCAATCCTCCCATATATCCTCCTGTGCTCTGTAGTCTGCGGAGAGCCGAGGTCTAGAGACTCCGTCACGGCCCCCATGGGGAAGACATGATTTGCAGATGACACATATAAAAGCCTGTGCTGCTCCGAACCAAAGAGGCAACGTAAAAATAATTGCAGACACAAAATAGGCCGGAAGAGCTCTAGATGTTTCCTTATCGCTCATCCGACGTCTAAGCACAGAAGCCTCCCGGAATAAAGAATAACCCCCTCCCCACCTCCTGTGAAATCTCCTCAAAAGTCATCATTAGTGCAATATTAAACTATAAACTAGAACAAGATGGTAAAAACAAGTGTCAGGAGGGAATCGGAAGTTACAGCTCAAGCTTTACGGTTATTAGAGAGGCGTTTGCTGTGGTGGTGGAAGGATGAGACTCCTGCTAAAGCAAAGGAAGTAAAGTCACACATGGCTACAGCTTACAACCTGGCTTCCCGAGAATACAGGTGCTTGGAGAGACTGGTAGAGTATGGTGTGGTACCTGGATCATGTGGTAGCTCCGAGCCTCGCTCACCTGCTGCTGGTCAGTCCCCTTCTTGCTGTGGTTCTGGATGTAATCGACCAGCCCGTGTACAACAGTCTTCACAGCCACAAGACCATTCTCCAGCTGCTCCCATGTTGAAGGTGGAGCATCTGAAACAACAAGGATTAACAGATGCGGTAAACCTGACGGAAAATCTCTTTAAGCTTTACTTAAAAAGAGGAAATCCCAAAATATTCTCTAGGGCTGGGAGTCATGTAAAAATAATACGTTATACTCACCTCCCCCCAGTCCTCCACAGCTGCCGCAATGATGCCCCTGCTGGTCTCTGCTTCTTCTGGGTTCTGTGTCCTCCCAACCCTACAGGACCAGCCTGATCAGCCAATTACTGAGACGGGATATCGCTGCAGCCTCTGATTGGGCAGGATGACACAGAACTTGGAGATGCAGACCAGTTGGGGACTGGGAGCTGTGGGGGATTGTGGGGTATAGCATGTTTTTTATTTTTACATCAGCCCTTGGGCAAATTATGGTCTTCCACCGACAACCCCTTTAAATTCATATAGAAAACACACACACACATATATATATATGCATGCTTCACAGAGTTGTCTTCTGCGTAGGCTGTTCTGACTGCGCAGGGCCCCTTAATTGATGTGACGACCAATCTTCTTCCGTGTCACATGGTTCACCTGCTGCAGATAACTCACCAGGACTTGGATCTATATTTGCCAGTAGTTCTAGATGAGGTCGTAATCTGTTAAGATTGGCCGGGTCTCCAGTCCTCTGCAGAGCAATGGTCAGTTCCTGGACACTCTGAGCAAACGAGGCCGGGGTCTGCAACTTAACAAAAATTTTCTTGTAATAAATTAACTAGCGTGAAGGTTTAGTGTGTATGCGTGACATACACAGCGAGAATACACGTATCACTGAGCCCCATCTGATAATAGGGAACCATATACAATAAAACAATGGGATTCTAAAAGAAAAAAGCAGAAATGAAGCGGTTACCTTGTCAATTATGGACTGCATATGGGATTTATGTGACTGATCCCCATACAGAAGAGAAGACCACTGATCAGGGGCGATTCGCAGGCCGGCCTCCATTGCGATCTGCACAATTTGAGAATCGTGCTCTCTGCGCAATGCTTCATAAGTGCGAAACTCCTCCTTTAGCTGCATCAAGGAGGAGTCTTCATCACGCTTTGTGACCTGGAAAAGAGAAAACCTTTCATTTTACAGATGGCCTATGACCTCCACATACATGAAAGGCTACAATTGTCACAGTCCTGCATCTACAGATGTGACAGGAGCAGACAAACCCAGTATTGGTAGCAGTGCCCATCCTCCTCTTAGTATATAGGGGTGTGCCAACTCTCCTCTGATGAATGATGGAGCATGTGAGATGTCTATCCCCCAATCCTTTTGTTCTAGCACTAAATAAGTCGCTGCTAGGGGTGTTTGGCAGCATTTTTGCCCATCTTCCCACTGAGGACGCATGAACCCAAGCTGCACGTGTATATTTTAAGGCAACTTTAACCCTTTCACACAATACATTTTAGAAATCTATTTGTTGGCCTAGTTATATATTTTCCCAATGTCTGCCAGCCATTGTTATGCACGGATGGCGAGGTCTCTTTCCTGGCCTGGAGAAAGTATTAAGGGGGTACCCCTCTATAACATCCTTAGGGCCTAACAAGGAATACAGACAGGCGCTGCCGTAACGGGACAACCCCTCTGGTTCACTACTTCTGTCACAGTTTGGGGACAACTGGAGATGATGAAAGGACTGCTCATCACACAGGGATTGCTTATCATGTAGGCTCCTATCCATATCCAGAGTATGATGATCGCCATTGGATATGCCCTGCCTCAGATGGGACTAATTTCTATCTAATATATATATAGAATACACAACCCATTCCCCTATTATTACACCAGATCAATGTTGCAAGTCCAGAAAACCCAGAGACGCTGCTGAGCAACAATCCCTGATGATGAAATTATGGTAAGCAGCCTGAACACACTTCTTACCTTAAAGCAAGAGGCTCTATACAACAGCTGGACAACATGCCCAATGCTAGTTTTCGAGGCTTGAGGAAAGCGCGGTTCCAGTCTTTGCACCACAAACAAAACAAGGACCTTTCGTGAGAGTGCAGATCCATCTTCCAGAGCCAGGAGGACAAGCTTCAAGGCTTCTTCCTGCATGGCTGAAATATAGAAGGAAAAAACAATGGTTTCATTACAATACTGAACGTATAGAAACTATTAGAAATGTGGTTTATAATGTACAGTCTTAGGGCCGTATTAAGACAACCCGAGGACCTCATGTAAACGAAAGCCTGTCTACTAATCATGCAGCAAGGGATATATAGATATGTATAGTTATATCCATCGTTAGCAATGTCCGTGCAGCCCTTGAAGTTATACCTACCTCTCCGCACTCCCTGATGTCCTGTAGCTTTGGCCCGCTCCTCGCAGTGGTTTAGGTGCTGGGCTCAGCCAATCACAGGGACAGTGCCGCGGCCAGTGACTGGGCGAGCGGCTGTCACTTCAGACACTGCAGGGAGCAGGCTGAAGCTAGCAGGACATCAGTGAGTGTGGAGAGGTAGGTATATACTTTTTATTATTTATGTTTTTTACACAATCATCAGCCGCCAGCTATTACAAGTAGCAATGTGCACCTGGCGGCTGATGATTTTAGGTCAGAACCTAAAGACACAATAAACCGGTGATCGGCCTGATTCAGCAGATTATCGCTCTGTGTACCAGGGCCCTTACAGTCACTTAAGACACATCAAAAGTTTGAGATCTGTGTGTTCAGAGCCCCACCGGCTGTTAGAGCCAGAAGCAGCTTAAAGCAAAGCTTTTCACGGCCTGCATCAGTACCCTCCCTGTTTCCTCGCAGGAGTCTGTACCAGGGCCATTTTTAGGACCGAGCGGACTGGGTAACTGCACAGGGTGCCCCGTGGCACGTGACCGCACTAACGCACTCACCCGGCTGCCCACCGCTCACCCAGGACCTTTTATCAAGATTTGCCCTGTTGCCAAAATGCCCTAGAAACTGCCCTGGTCTGTACTATAGTAAGACCCTGTCCTCAACTGGTTGGTACTTTTGGGAGGTTCTTGTGACACATGCAAAATGACTAACTCTTGAAAGCCAATGACTACTGTTGCCCAACCATAGTCTCCATCCGATCTGACATCAGGTATGCTGAGAAAAGTCTCTGACGCGACCAATCGAAGCTCAGCGAGTATTGTAGCCGTGGTGGCATCTATGCTTGATTTCAGATCAGGCAGGAGAGTCTGGACAGGCCCCTGACAGCAAACACATCATGACATGGTATAATACCTGGTCCCAGGAACTGGCAGCCTCGGGCACGGACAGCCGCCCACAGGTTGGAGGAGAGTTGCTGTGGGTTCTGATGTTGGAGTATAAGCTCAGTGACTGTTCTCTCTCCCAGCGACCGCGCCGCTCTCATTGCTCGGATCCGTCCCTCTTCTTCCACCAGTTGGCAATGAACAAGCGTCACCAGTTTCCGCTGCATGGGGCGGCTGAGCACGCTCTGTGTGGTGCTGTTCAGACCGACACCTTAAAAAGAAGAGATCAATTAAACTATTAATATTTCTCTCCTGCTTAAAGGGGTTGGTGCAAAAGCAAAACCCCTATATATAGTATATAGAGGAAGTATATAGCTATAGTATACATTATATAGTATAGAGGGGAAGTATATAGCTATAGTATACATTATATAGTATATAGAAGAAGTATATAGCTATAGTATACATTATATAGTATATAGAGGAAGTATATAGCTATAGTATACATTATATAGTATAGAGGGGAAGTATATAGCTATAGTATACATTATACAGTATAGAGGGAAAGTATATAGCTATAGTATACATTATACAGTATAGAGGGGAAGTATATAGCTATAGTATACATTATACAGTATATAGGCAAAGTATATAGCTATAGTATACATTATATAGGATAGAGGGGAAGTATATACAGTATATACATGCACACTCTATATCCCTATACATCTACTCTGGACTGGATATGTATGTGTGATACCTTACTTATATACTCAAGTCAGGGAATATAAATAAAAAAAACTAATTCAAGATAACAGTTATGCAATTCTTCTGTCTTCAGGGAATTGCAGTTTTGAGGACGTTTTAAAGGAGTTGTTCGCCAATTTTTTTTCCTTTTAAATCAACTGGTGATGGGAAGTTATACAGATTTGTAATTTACTTCTATTATAAAAATAACCAATCTTCCAGTACTTATCAGCTGCTGTATGTCCTGCAGGAAATGGTGTATTCTCTCCAGTCTGACCCAGTGCTCTCTGCTGCCACCTCTGTCCAGAGCAGGAGAGGTTTTCTATGGGGATTTACTACTTTTCTTGATGTATTTCCCCTTACTGAACTAAAGGAAACATGGCAGTCCTATGTCACAGATCTCTTGATGGTACTTGGTCTATCTAGTAGAATGGTGCAGCTCCTAGTCCGCGTGTGTGTGTACTGTACAGTGTGAACAAAGCACAAGCAGCTCCCATTCAGCATACAAGCACAGACACACATATCCAGTAAGACATAGCCACCGGGCCCCTATACAATATGGACGGTATAGGGCCCCTCAATAGTAGGTGCGTAACCAATATATAGCGGATAGGGGGCGCTGGTGGGCTAGACACTAACCCTGGTCAGGCAGCATTGTAAGACGCCTGGTATATATTGCATCATAACTAGACAAGAGACAGATGTCAGGACTGAGAATCGCGGTATTGCTTACAGCAGCGTAACCTTTCATTTACTACAAGGGGGCTGCCCGGGGTAAAGCAGGTCCTGTCCCTCCATCACCGCCACCAGAGAAATCTGTGATACTCATCAACTTTCCAAGAAGGGAGGAAGTGAGAGTTCTCAGGATGAGACAGACAGCTGCTTTCTGTGCCCGACTCGCGTAGGATATTTTTAACTCTGCCCACCTGAAGTGAACGGCACTGAGATGCAATACCATACTCAACCACTGGACATAGGCGGCGCTGTTTTTATTTAGCAACATTTTCATATATACCCTGGGCCCTCTACATAAAACGGCAGCAGGCTGAAGAGTGAAGCGCAAAGCTCAACGCTTCTCCTGACTTCTAATGACTGAACGCTCCCATCCCGAACTATCAAAACTTTTGGCATGTCTGTGTAACACATTTAAAGTGGTTTGAAGTGGTAAGGACACTACAGGATGGGTTGTCTCATAAACATATGCCCTATTGCAGTATACAGACATAATACAGGGAGTTTCCATCCTGCTAAATGGAAAGTTACTAACTTCAATGGCACTCACTTATAATACTACCCACAAACTGAATACAAGGAGTGGCGCTGTAACTGGGAGAAAGCAGCTATGTTTTTCTGATCCTGGATAAGCCCTTTAAGTTCCTCATATTCATCTTACACACACACTTCAACAGGATCAGCTGACTAATGTGTATGGGCGCCTCCTGCCATGTTGCATTTTAAGCCCAATCCTTTTATCCTCCCAAATGATAAGCCGCCAGCCATGGTGTCTGGAGTAACTATCTCCCCCCTACCCCCGACAGCACGCATGCATGAACATCTGAGCAGAGTGTGCTGTATATAGGGGCCGTGATATAAGAAGCTGTCAGACGTCTTGAGCTGGCAGCAGCTGTTGTAAAACTATGATTCCCATCATGCCAGGACAGGACGCCATTGATGGGAATTGTAGTTTGTCAACAGCTGAAGGTTCCCTATCAGTGCACTTTAGGCAGTACATTGTACTCTCTACAGGTTTCTCTTCCCTCTGGCAGTACATTGTCCTCTCTACAGGCCTCTCTTCCCTCTGGCAGTACATTGTACTCTCTACAGGTTTCTCTTCCCTCTGGCAGTACATTGTACTCTCTACAGGCCTCTCTTACTTCTGGCAGTACATTGTACTCTCTACAGGTTTCTCTTCCCTCTGGCAGTACATTGTACTCTCTACAGGTTTCTCTCACCTCTGGCAGTACATTGTACTCTCTACAGGCCTCTCTTCCCTCTGGCAGTACATTGTCCTCTCTACAGGTTTCTCTTCCCTCTGGCAGTACATTGTACTCTCTACAGGTTTCTCTTCCCTCTGGCAGTACATTGTACTCTCTACAGGTTTCTCTTCCCTCTGGCAGTACATTGTACTCTCTACAGGTTTCTCTTCCCTCTGGCAGTACATTGTACTCTCTACAGGTTTCTCTTCCCTCTGGCAGTACATTGTACTCTCTACAGGTTTCTCTTCCCTCTGGCAGTACATTGTACTCTCTACAGGCCTCTCTTACCTCTGGCAGTACATTGTACTCTCTACAGGTTTCTCTCACCTCTGGCAGTACATTGTACTCTCTACAGGTTTCTCCTACCTCTGGCAGTACATTGTACTCTCTACAGGCCTCTCTTACCTCTGGCAGTACATTGTACTCTCTACAGGCCTCTCTTCCCTCTGGCAGTACATTGTACTCTCTACAGGTTTCTCTTACCTCTGGCAGTACTCAGGGGCTTCAGGTACAGCGCCAGCTCTTCCACACACTTTCTGGCCTCCTCATAGTGCTTGGTATCTTCAGCTCCACTAAACAGAGTAACCGGCTGTTGCTCCGGTACCTGCAAAACAATGATAGGTAAGAAACATAGGAGAGGACATGGTCTGCCTGTGATCACTAATACAGTGGTAAAACCCTCTATTTAAAGGGATTATTCTGGATGAAGATAAAGTTCTGCTTCTTCTCTACACACAGACCCTAAAATAAAACACATCAGGTGATGAAAAACTTGTAGACTACATTATTGGAATTAAAGGGCTATGCCGGGATCTGTAGGGTACGTTCACACGTAACGGATCCACAGTGGATTTCTCGCTGCGGATCCCTGCCCTGTACACTTATGGGCAGACAAACTCCTAGAGGGATGCACATCCTGCTGTATGTCCACAGCCCTCCCTGTTAACCCCCCACCGCTGGAGCGTATACTTCACCTTCTCCGGCTTGCTTCGCGGTTCCCAGCAGGTTCCGCTTGGCCAATGAGTGCGCTGCCCCGCCGCAGCACACTGAAGACGCTGGGAGCCCCGAAGCAAGCCAGAGCAGGGAGCAGGTGAAGTATACGCTCCAGCGGTGGGGGGGGGGGGGGTTAACGGGGCGGGCTGTGGACATACTCACAGCAAGTGCTCTCTGCTGCCACCTCTGTCCATGTCAGGAACTGTCCAGAGCAGCAGCAAATCCCCATAGAAAACCTCTCCTGTTCTGGACATTTCCTGACATGGACAGAGGTGGCAGCAGAGAGCACTGTGTCAGACTGGAGAGAATACACCACTTCCTGCAGGATATACAGCAGCTGGAGACTGGATGTTTTTTACAGAGATGTAACCAGTCTGTTTTCTTCAGAGCACCCCTTTAATTCTGCATGGAGTCCTAAAAACCCAGAAGAAACGCAGGTAAACCCATCTGCACTTGTCAGGGACAGGGGAGCAATGCAAAACATTACGCAACCGGGGTTAAAAAGGCGGCCGTTCCTGTGGCTGTGATTGTTCCATCTCATCTGTCACCTTCCCTTTCCCGGAAGAGCTGGACTTTCAGGCTGTAGTTGGGAGAAGCAGTCAGGTGACGGCTGGAGTTTTTATTTCGCTCTCTCCACCCTGTATATAATAAGAAGCGGCCACTACCTATTTCCTTGACTAGCCCTGGAGGTTGCCCACCTTCTGTACATGGCATCACCCGGGGAAAACTGCGTCATTCTTGTATACCGTCCTGACTGAGACTTGATGTGGCTGATGCCAGGACGTAGACAACAGAGAACTGAGTTCTCATCAGTCACGGTCCAAGTGTTTATACCCAAACCAACGGCAAGAACCAGCAGGGAGAGAGTATGCCACCATGCACTTCTATACTTAAAAGGGGTTGTTCACAAAAAAAAAAAAAAATCAAATCAACTGATGTCAGAAAGTGCCTCCAGTCTTCCAGTACTTATCAGTTGCTGTATGTCCTGCAGGAAGTGGTGTATTCTCTCCAGTCTGACACAGTGCTTTCTGCTGCCACCTCTGTCCATGCCAGGAACTGTCCGGAGCAGCAGCAAATCCCCATAGAAAACCTCTCCTGATCTGAACAGTTCCTGACATGGACAGAGGTGGCAGCAGAGAGCACTGAGTCAGACTGAAAAGAATTCACCACTTCCTGCAAGGCATACAGCAACTGATAAGTACTGGAAGACTGGAGATTTTTTTTAATAGCAGTAAATCACAAATCTCTGGCACTTTCTGCAGACTGATGATTTAAAAGAATTTTTTTTTGTGAACTCCCCCTTTAATAACTAGCAGGGTATACTTCTTGTTTGTATGTGGTAGTAGACGGGACAGCCACCACTTCCACCCATCTGCAGACGTGTCAGGTGGAAGAGAAAACCACAGGTTCCCACCCTAACAGAGGACTCGGGGTGCGTGCGTGTGTGTGTGAGTGTGTGTGTGTGTGTGTGTGTGTGGGGGGGGGGGGGGGATAGTTCAGCTTAAACAGAAATTGCAATTCTTACAAGCGTCACCTCCGGCCATATGTACTAGTGCAGAATACAGACGTCACATAAAGCAGCGCCCCCCCCCCCCCCTTTATGGGTCACGGGAACAGCAAGCCCTTTGTAAGAGCAGCATCGGAGGGTCAACGACTTTAATGCAGCAATGATCAGCTGGTGGTCACACTGGCTTCCATATAAAACCAGTCATCCTTACTAAACAACCACTTCTATATCACAAAGGGAAAGAGGCACGGGTTGGGGCGCTTCTCTCCCCAGTCTGAGTGCAAGCAACCAAGATGGTTCCCTAAACTTACTAGTGGTGGCCCTTCTGGACCAGGTGGTATACAGCACAGGGAACACGCTCAGCACGCACTTCTCCTAGCCCATTATAGCAATCAGTGATGGTCTGAAAACCCTGCCCACGACCAATCAAAGCTTGTGACATTTCTATACAACATACTGAAAGTTTTTTGTGGCAATGCCCATTTAGAGGGATAGTGTCACCCCCTTACTCTATGTGGGCTCTCCGCACCATCTACAAGCTTAGATGCTGCACATGTGATATATACCTGTATAACACTTGTCTGTGCCGGCTGGTGCACAGTGTCACCTGGAGGGGGGAGGGGGGTATACGGCAGTTAGGCCCCATCTCCTATATGGACAGTGTCACCTAGGCGGGGCTTCACGTCAGTTAGGTACTCTACCCACTGAGGAGATGAACTGTCCTGAAGCCCCGCCTAGGTGACACTGTCCATATAGGAGATATAATGATGGGGTGGCCTGGGTGTAGAATCCATCTCCTGCCCGCTCCGGCCGCTGATAGCATTGTTTTTTTTTTACTTCTTGTACAGTAGAAGTCTCCTCAGCTATAAGAGCTCTGCTGCTTCCTTGACAATCAGAAAGCAACAACAATTGGCCAGAAAATCACTACGAAGAGTCCTGCTTATGTGACTGAGCATGTGCGTCCTCAAGCGATCAGCTCCCCAGGTGGACGTACTCATTACTGAACACTCTGCACCCCAGGTGGCACCATACTAAGTAACAGTCAAATGCTGAGCATTCGGGTTCGGAGAACGTTGCCGAACCCAAACAGTTAGGCACCTCTGCTCAACACTACCAATAACCACATGCACATAACTATATAATTATTTAAGTGTAGCACTCACCAAATAATCATAAGTGTAGCACTCACCATATAACGATAATGGTAGCACTCACCAAATAATCATAAGTGTAGCACTCACCATATAACGATAATGGTAGCACTCACCAAATAATCTTAAGTGTAGCACTCACCCTATAACCATATATGTGAAGCACTTACCTGAGCTCCTACCAGCTGCAACAAGGCAGAGTTGACCGGCAGCAACTCAATGTCCGTGTTTATGGTGGTCTGGTCGAATGGACAAGCCTTGCGATGAAGCTTGTTCAGGCACATCTTGCAAACTGTGTGCCCACAGCCCAGGCTGATGGGTTTCCGGATGGTTTCGTCGAAGGTCTGTGTGCAGATGGGGCAGGACAGGAAGTCGGTCCATTGTGGAGCTTGTACAGGCATGTTGTCCCACTTTAAAATAGGAGCTTGCAAAGCAAAGGGGTAAGGGAGCTTAAGCACAGATTCCACTGGAATCAAAAAACCTTTCCAAAATAAAGTTTGTCTTTCTTATATATCTTCTGTAAATACAGACAGTCAGCACATAGTGGAGTATGTGACCTGCAAGAGAGAAGAGAGAGAGGGGGGGTGTCAGACCACAGCCGGAAAAACATGGCGGACATATTATATACATAGCAGGCTATACAAATGACAATGGCGCAGTCACGGGGAAGGGGGCCATTCACTTAAACAACACATTTGTAATGTGTGTTATTTAGTGAATGAATGTTAAACGCCGCAATTCCCCTTTAATGGCTAACTGTATTTACTGATCTTGCATATCTCTTTGAACCAGACGGGCTGTCGGGATGTGACTTAAAGGAGTAGTCCAGTAAAAAAAATATGTATTTCAAATCAACTGGTGTCAGAAAGTTATATAGATTTGTACTTTACTTCTATATAAAAATCTCCAGTCTCCCAGTACTTATCAGCTGCTGTATGTCTTGCAGGAAGTGGTGTATTCTCTCCAGTCTGACACAGTGCTCTCTGCTGCCACCTCTGTCCATGTCAGGAACTGTCCAGAGCAGCAGCAAATCCCCATAGAAAACCTCTCCTGCTCTGGACAGTTCCTGACATGGACAGAGGTGGCAGCAGAGAGCACTGTATCACACTGGAGAGAATACACCACTTCCTGCAAGACATACAGCAGCTGATAAGTATGGGAAGACTTGAGATTTTTACATGGAAGTAAAATACAAATCTATATAACTGTCTGACACCAGTTGATTTGAAGGAAAAAAATGTTTTCGCTGGGGCACCCCTTTAACTCTCTCCATAGGGAACACAGGAACGTTCAGCTGCAGTAAATGGCCATGTGTATAAGGTGTACCCAAAGTGAGGACCGGGTGGCTCTATTCCTGGAGTAAAGCGTCCATGTTTTTCTAATCCCTAAACTTTTTAAATTGTTCCAATTGACCATCTACAGAATTGCCGATCACGACGGGAGGATTTCAATGCCGCAGCGAGGATTTACAGATTCGGAAATGCTCCGGATTCTTCACAACGGAGTCTGGCGTGTCCCTGCGGGTTTGGGGTGTAGTCTGCAGCGTCCCTGGTATATTATGCTATATACTCGCCCTCGCTATGACGGCTCTATTATTACAGCATGTGAGTGACCCCCATAAGTCTCAGATTAGTTCAGGCGAGTATAAAGGTATGAGATGATCTGCAGGCGTTCGGCCCTCGTCGTCTGCGCGGATCTCTCTCTGGCTCCCAGTAGGGGAGGCCGCCGCCGCTTTTCATTACAGTCTATACAAACTAGATGGGATTTATTGATTTTTCTTCACAGAGGAACCGGCTGAAACTGCGGCTCTGAGATTCACCGTAGGCGGAGGAGGGTGGAGCTTTATACAATCTATATAATATATAGAAATGACACTTCTATAATGGGTACCAGCATAAGCCACCGGGGCGTCCTCCATATTCCCCATATGATAACACAGCAAACGCCAACCAAAGCCTAAAAACCAACAAGACTGGGAGATGGTAAGGGAGCGAGCACACAGGATATACACTCACCGGCCACTTTATTAGGTACACCATGCTAGTAACGGGTTGGACCCCCTTTTGCCTTCAGAACTGCCCCAATTCTTGGTGGCATAGATACAACAAGGTGCTGGAAGCTTCCTCAGAGATTTTGGTCCATAGTGACATGATGACATCACACAGTTGCCGCAGATTTGTCGGCTGCACATCCATGATGCCAATCTCCCGTTCCACCACATCCCAAAGATGCTCTATTGGATTGAGATCTGGTGACTGTGGAGGCCATTGGAGTACAGTGACCTCATTGTCATGTTCAAGAAACCAGTCTGAGATGATTCTAGCTGTATGACATGGCGCATTATCCTGCTGAAAGTAGCCATCAGATGTTGGGTCCATTGTGGTCATAAAGAGATGGACATGGTCAGCAACAATACTCAGGTAGGCTGTGGCGTTGCAACCATGCTCAATTGGTACCAAGGGGCCCAAAGAGTGCCAAGAAAATATTCCCCACACCATGACACCACCACCACCAGCCTGAACCGTTGATACAAGGCAGGATGGATCCATGCTTTCATGTTGTTGATGCCAAATTCTGACCCTACCATCCGAATGTCGCAGCAGAAATCGAGACTCATCAGACCAGGCAACGTTTTTCCAATCTTCTACTGTCCAATTTCGATGAGCTTGTGCAAACTGTAGCCTCAGTTTCCTGTTCTTAGCTGAGCGGAGTGGCTCCCGGTGTGGTCTTCTGCTGCTGTAGCGCATACTGTGTACTGTGCGGTCAGAGATGCTCTTCTGCCTACCTTGGCTGTAACGGTTGGCTATTTGAGTCACTGTTGCCTTTCTATCAGCTGGAACCAGTCTGCCCATTCTCCTCTGACCTCTGGCATCAACAAGGCATTTCCGCCCACAGAACTGCCGCTCACTGGATGGTTTTTCTTTTTCGGACCATTCTCTGTAAACCCTAGAGATGGTTGTGCGTGAAAATCCCAGTAGATCAGCAGTTTCTGAAATACTCAGACCAGCCCTTCTGGCACCGACAACCATGCCACGTTCAAAGGCCTCAAATCACCTTTCTTCCCCATACTGATGCTCGGTTGCCGCCATGTGATTGGCTGATTAGAAATTAAGTGGTAACGTGCAGTTGGACAGGTGTACCTAATAAAGTGGCCGGTGAGTGTATATACGGGATAGGAAACTGGACCTCCATATACTGAAGAGAACCTCCCCAAGGCTGCTGACCTGCGCTGTGAACGTGAAACCTGCGGAGTGTCACTTTATGTGGCCGATACGCTGTGCCTTGGCAAAGTCCACGGCTGCAGATTTCAGCCATTTGTCAAAGAACCGAGGGCTGTATCGCCTCCTCGCTCCCCCTCCCAGCCCCATGCCTGCTGGACTGACAGTCATGTGGAAGCAGAGTCCTGATTACAGCTCTCGTTCCCGTGTCGTGCAGGCTTCCAGCTGTCAATCAAGCAAGGACGGAGGTGAGAGGAGGAGAAAAGGGGCGTTACAGTTATCAGCCATTCAGGCGCCTGGGACCGCCTCTCTGACACTTTGCACTGAAGAAAAATTATTTTTCTACATTCTGGAAACATAGACAGATATATGACAGGCACCATGTGTCTCCCTGTCCTAACAGCGTCAGCAGTCTGATACTAGAGCTGCAGCCAACAGATTCCTTTTAAAGGGATAGCTCACCAAAAAAAAATGTTTCCTTTCAAATCAACTGTTGCCAGAAATTTGTAATTTACTTAAATTAAATAAATCTCAAGTCTTTTGTTACTTATCAGCTGCTGTACGTCCTGCAGGAAGTGGTGTATTCTCTCCAGTCTGACACAGTGCTCTCTGCTGCCACCTCTGTCCATGTCAGGAACTGTCCAGAGCTGGAGAGGTTTTCTATGGGGATTTGCTGCTGCTCTGGACAGTTCCTGACATGGACAGAGGTGGCAGCAGAGAGCACTGTGTCAGACTGGAGAGAATACACCACTTCCTATAGGACATACAGCAGTTGATAAGTACTGGAAGACTGGAGATGTTTAAATAGAAGTAAATTACAAATCTATGTAACTTTCTGACACCAATTGATTTGAAAAAAAAAAAAAAAAGATTTTCACCAGGGTACCTCTTGAACCACTTCCACTTTTTTGCGGATTCATAAAAAATACAGATTATGTTTTGCTGCACGGCTGTGTCAGTACAGTACTGTGCTAGAGCTGACAGGGTTGTCTAGTCTAAGCTATCTATGTCCTATACATGAGCACGTAGTAATGGATGGAGAGCCACTTATGAAGCCAAAGTCGAAAAAGTATTTAAAGGGGTACTCCAGACGGGAGGGCTTTGTTCACTTTCGCCAGGGAAGGGGTAGATGAAAGCAACAAGGTCCACTTACCTCCCCAGTTCCAGCCCGGGTTCCTATTACGTCATAGACCAGGAAGCGGCCGGGGACCGGAGCTGCAACGTGAGACCCAGTGCTGGAACCAGGGAGATAAGTGGACGTTGTTGCTTTAATCTACCCCCTCCCCGGCTATAGTGAAAAAAGCTCTCCCATCTGGAGTACCCCTTTAACATAAAAGTCTTGGAGAAACAAAAACATTTAATAAAATATACTGAATAAAAAAAAATGTAATAAAAAAATACGCAGCTACTTTCTCACAAAAATGGTGCATGTGTGACCACGTCTCCTAGGCCCATGGTAGGTATGGAGAGCCAAGTATTGTAGTGTCAGCGGCTCCCATAGAGAATGACTGGGGCAGAGGTGTCTGTGTGGGACCGTCGCTGTGTTTTTGGGGGAGACAAGAGGGTCTGTGATGGAGATCCCAAAGGGTCCTAGCAGTCAGACATTGTTCTATCCTTGATTTTGTGAGACATGTCCTTTAAGGCCAAAGATAGTTAGATTTTAAGAGGTTAAAAAATAAATAAATATAAAATATATATAATATATATATATATATATATATATATATATATAACCTCAGGCCACAAGAAGTGTAAGTGCAGGAGGCGGCATAGAGGAGTCGCAGTATATAAAGTGTTATTACGGATGATGACTCAGCGTTATTACATCACGGTAATCCGGGAGCTTTAATATGAAGCCAAATAAAAGGACTGCGGCGGCAGATGAAAGGGGAGCCCCGACCATAACCGAGCACACACAGGGCGAGCGCCAGCCCTGGGCTGACTCAGGCTGTGACTCAGGGACACACACATGTACATGCCCCATCGCTTCGGTTTCACGATACTCGCCTCGCCCTGCCTTATTAACCCCGCGTCTCACACCGCCACAGAGTTACTCAACCAGGCAGGAAGATGCGACTGAAAAATAAGGGGGGTCACGTGCTGCGTGTGACTCAGAGGGAAGCAATACCCGATCCCCAGACACGGATGACACAGAGATCTTGTGACCCTGTGGGCGAGAAAGGTCGCCTTACAACCGGTTAAGAATAGAGCTCTGGCGGCACGCGGGAGATCCAAATATAGAAGCCGGGAGAAGTGAGAGACGGCAAAATACTACGAGCGTTACCGGGCCCCCCGAACCGGAACCTACAGCATATACCATAGCAGTGCCAGCACTATATACATATACTACAGCATATAACATAAAATATATATATATATATACACACACTACAGCATATAACCATCTCCCATTTTGTACTGTAAAAGACTACTGGAGTGCATATACAGCACAGTAGTAGTACAGTCAGTGCACCGCCATCTCCCATCCTGTACAGTACCGTATAAGATTGCTGGAGTGCATATACAGTACAGTAGTAGTACAGGCAGTGCACCATCTCCCATCCTGTACAATGCTGGGATGAGGGGGGGGGGGACTCTAAACAGTAAAGGATGAGTGAGGAGTTAGTGACTTCTGTACTACAATTGCTGGTTTTGTTGAATGTTTCTTGTGTACAATGTTCTGTACAGTATATAGTGCTGCACTCTCCTGTACAGTATATAGTGCTGCACTCTCCTGTACAGTATATAGTGCTGCACTCTCCTGTACAGTATATAGTGCTGCACTCTCCTGTACAGTATATAGTGCTACACTCTCCTGTACAGTATATAGTGCTGCACTCTCCTGTACAGTATATAGTGCTGCACTCTCCTGTACAGTATATAGTGCTGCACTCTCCTGTACAGTATATAGTGCTGCACTCTCCTGTACAGTATATAGTGCTGCACTCTCCTGTACAGTATATAGTGCTGCACTCTCCTGTACAGTATATAGTGCTGCACTCTCCTGTACAGTATATAGTGCCGCTCTGCACTGTCCAGAGGACTACTAATGTTCCTCTATCATCACACTGTCATGTAACACCAATTACAAGTCTAAATGCTGCGATCAATGGCCCCAATACAGGACACTTACACGAGGAAAGTATGTGACCCTGCGCCTGGGGTGACCGGACGCCGCCAATAGTCCCAGCATGCATCAACTTGGCTAAATCGAGAGCGTAATTCACAGACACCCCCCCCCTATATTTTATTTATATATATATATATATATATATATAAAAACATACACACACACCCTATACCCATATCTAGTCTGATACAACAATTAGGAGATTACACAAGAACACACCTACCACTGGGGGCGGGCTGGCCTGCCTCCTGTGCTTCAGCCCCAGCGCGGATCCCGTGGATAGAATGGTGCCGTACACAGGAATCGGGCCGCGGTTCAAAAAATGGACCGCGGCACTGGCTTCCCTTTGACAGCGCCGTTCTATCCGTGGGTCATGTTAAAATGAAGGTACATCCTCCTTAAAGGGGCACTCCAGCGAAAAAAATAATCTTTCAATTCAACTGGTGTCAGAAAGTTATATAGATTGGTAGTTTACTTCCCATACTTAGGCTCCTTGCACACAGAGCAAAGCGGCGGAATTCCGCGGCAGAC
This sequence comes from Dendropsophus ebraccatus, assembly GCF_027789765.1. Classification (NCBI taxonomy): domain Eukaryota; kingdom Metazoa; phylum Chordata; class Amphibia; order Anura; family Hylidae; genus Dendropsophus; species Dendropsophus ebraccatus. The sequence goes on along the minus strand of NC_091461.1, from coordinate 123,071,785 downwards.
AACTCCATTTTCCCCTGCGGAATACTGACAGCCTCCCTGACGCTGGTGCGGCTCCTCTCTCCGCTCTGAAGAACAAACATGTTCATTCTTCAGCACAAAGAGATGCAGCGCACCAGCCTCCCATTGACTCTCATGACGACAGGGAGGCTGGTGGCATTCCGCCGCTTTTGCTCTGTGAGCACAGAGCCTTATCAGCTGCTGTATGTCCTGCAGGAAATGTTGTTTTACTCCCAGTCTAACACAGTGCTCTCTGCTGCCACCTCTGTCCATCGCAGGAACTGTCCAGAGCAGGAGAGGTTTTCTATGGGGATTCATAGAAAACCAAGACAGAGTTCCTGTCTCGACCAGAGATGTCAGCAGAGAGCACTGTGTCAGACTAAAATTCAGCATGGACCAATCAGGATTGACAGACACTGCAGGGAGCTTGAAGGATTGAGCAGGACAGATGTGGGCACATACACACAGCGCTCTCTGTCCGGGGAGAGAGGGGTTACAGCTATGAAGAGATTACCTCCACAGTCCTGTCCCCTGATGCAAGCCCCAGCCTGAAGAGGATCTGCTATGATTTGGAAGGTGAGGGAGAGTTCCTGGGTCAGAGTACAGGGCTGTAGACCCCACTATGCAGACCATGCCCCTCCCCCACTCCTCCTCCCACCCAGTACAGGGTGCTCCTACACCAAAGCAGTAAGCAATAACTTTTCTGATAACAGAGAACACAGCCGTCCCTCTAATTTATGCGTGAGGACAGCAGCTCCGAGGTTGTAGTCCCTGTATGTGATGGCCGATATAGATAATGTCCTCCAATCCTGACTGCTGAATACAGGAATAACCCCCAAGCATACAGCCCCGCCGCAATATCGCCACAGGCAGCCGCGACGCAATACCGCCTAATATTGTACAATAAATGATAAGCATGTCAGGTTTTATCAGTCCAAACAGAAGCGGCCCTGAGAAGCCGTATGTGTCTTATGAGGGTCAGGGGGTGCAGCGTAAGGTCCTCAGCACGGGACATGATACACAGGGCTGGAGATGTGTGCCTGTGTGCGGGTAGTAGTAGCAGTGCGCCTGTGTGCGGGTAGTAGTAGCAGTGCGCCTGTGTGCGGGTAGTAGTAGCAGTGCGCCTGTGTGCGGGTAGTAGTAGCAGTGCGCCTGTGTGCGGGTAGTAGTAGCAGTGCGCCTGTGTGCGGGTAGTAGTAGCAGTGCGCCTGTGTGCGGGTAGTAGTAGCAGTGCGCCTGTGTGCGGGTAGTAGTAGCAGTGCGCCTGTGTGCGGGTAGTAGTAGCAGTGCGCCTGTGTGCGGGTAGTAGTAGCAGTGCGCCTGTGTGCGGGTAGTAGTAGCAGTGCGCCTGTGTGCGGGTAGTAGTAGCAGTGCGCCTGTGTGCGGGTAGTAGTAGCAGTGCGCCTGTGTGCGGGTAGTAGTAGCAGTGCGCCTGTGTGCGGGTAGTAGTAGCAGTGCGCCTGTGTGCGGGTAGTAGTAGCAGTGCGCCTGTGTGCGGGTAGTAGTAGCAGTGCGCCTGTGTGCGGGTAGTAGTAGCAGTGCGCCTGTGTGCGGGTAGTAGTAGCAGTGCGCCTGTGTGCGGGTAGTAGTAGCAGTGCGCCTGTGTGCGGGTAGTAGTAGCAGTGCGCCTGTGTGCGGGTAGTAGTAGCAGTGCGCCTGTGTGCGGGTAGTAGTAGCAGTGCGCCTGTGTGCGGGTAGTAGTAGCAGTGCGCCTGTGTGCGGGTAGTAGTAGCAGTGCGCCTGTGTGCGGGTAGTAGTAGCAGTGCGCCTGTGTGCGGGTAGTAGTAGCAGTGCGCCTGTGTGCAGGGTAGTAGTAGCAGTGCGCCTGTGTGCGGGTAGTAGTAGCAGTGCGCCTGTGTGCGGGTAGTAGTAGCAGTGCGCCTGTGTGCGGGTAGTAGTAGCAGTGCGCCTGTGTGCGGGTAGTAGTAGCAGTGCGCCTGTGTGCGGGTAGTAGTAGCAGTGCGCCTGTGTGCGGGTAGTAGTAGCAGTGCGTCTGTGTGCGGGTAGTAGTAGCAGTGCGCCTGTGTGCGGGTAGTAGTAGTGTGCCTGTGTGCGGGTAGTAGTAGTGTGCCTGTGTGCGGGTAGTAGTAGCAGTGCGCCTGTGTGCGGGTAGTAGTAGTGTGCCTGTGTGCGGGTAGTAGTAGTGCGCCTGTGTGCGGGTAGTAGTAGCAGTGCGCCTGTGTGCGGGTAGTAGTAGTGTGCCTGTGTGCGGGTAGTAGTAGCAGTGCGCCTGTGTGCGGGTAGTAGTAGCAGTGCAGCTGTGTGCGGGTAGTAGTGTGCCTGTGTGCGGGTAGTAGTAGTGTGCCCGTGTGCGGGTAGTAGTAGCAGTGCGCCTGTGTGCGGGTAGTAGTAGCAGTGCGCCTGTGTGCGGGTAGTAGTAGTGTGCCTGTGTGCGGGTAGTAGTAGCAGTGCGCCTGTGTGCGGGTAGTAGTAGTGTGCCTGTGTGCGGGTAGTAGTAGTGCGCCTGTGTGCGGGTAGTAGTAGCAGTGCGCCTGTGTGCGGGTAGTAGTAGTGTGCCTGTGTGCGGGTAGTAGTAGCAGTGCGCCTGTGTGCGGGTAGTAGTAGCAGTGCAGCTGTGTGCGGGTAGTAGTGTGCCTGTGTGCGGGTAGTAGTAGTGTGCCCGTGTGCGGGTAGTAGTAGCAGTGCGCCTGTGTGCGGGTAGTAGTAGCAGTGCGCCTGTGTGCGGGTAGTAGTAGTGTGCCTGTGTGCGGGTAGTAGTAGCAGTGCGCCTGTGTGCGGGTAGTAGTAGTGTGCCTGTGTGCGGGTAGTAGTAGCAGTGCTCCTGTGTGTGGGTAGTAGTAGCAGTGCGCCTGTGTGCGGGTAGTAGTAGCAGTGCGCCTGTGTGCGGGTAGTAGTAGTGTGCCTGTGTGCGGGTAGTAGTAGCAGTGCAGCTGTGTGCGGGTAGTAGTAGCAGTGCGCCTGTGTGCGGGTAGTAGTAGTAGTGTGCCTGTGTGCGGGTAGTAGTAGCAGTGCGCCTGTGTGCAGGTAGTATTAGTAGTGTGCCTGTGTGCGGGTAGTAGTAGCAGTGCGCCTGTGTGCGGGTAGTAGTAGTGTGCCTGTGTGCGGGTAGTAGTCGCAGTGCGCCTGTGTGCGGGTAGTAGTCGCAGTGCGCCTGTGTGCGGGTAGTAGTAGCAGTGCAGCTGTGTGTGGGTAGTAGTAGTGCGTCTGTGTGCGGGTAGTAGTAGTGTGCCTGTGTGCGGGTAGTAGTAGTGTGCCTGTGTGCGGGTAGTAGTAGCAGTGCTCCTGTGTGTGGGTAGTAGTAGCAGTGCGCCTGTGTGCGGGTAGTAGTAGTGTGCCTGTGTGCGGGTAGTAGTAGTGTGCCTGTGTGCGGGTAGTAGTAGCAGTGCTCCTGTGTGTGGGTAGTAGTAGCAGTGCGCCTGTGTGCGGGTAGTAGTAGTAGTGTGCCTGTGTGCGGGTAGTAGTAGCAGTGCTCCTGTGTGTGGGTAGTAGTAGCAGTGCGCCTGTGTGCGGGTAGTAGTAGCAGTGCGCCTGTGTGCGGGTAGTAGTAGTGTGCCTGTGTGCTGGTAGTAGTAGCAGTGCGTCTGTGTGCGGGTAGTAGTAGCAGTGCGCCTGTGTGCGGGTAGTAGTAGCAGTGCAGCTGTGTGCGGGTAGTAGTAGTGTGCCTGTGTGCGGGTAGTAGTAGCAGTGCGTCTGTGTGCGGGTAGTAGTAGCAGTGCAGCTGTGTGCGGGTAGTAGCAGTGCAGCTGTGTGCGGGTAGTAGTAGCAGTGCAGCTGTGTGCGGGTAGTAGTAGCAGTGCGCCTGTGTGCGGGTATTAGTAGCAGTGCAGCTGTGTGCGGGTAGTAGTAGCAGTGCGCCTGTGTGCGGGTAGTAGTAGCAGTGCGCCTGTGTGCGGGTAGTAGTAGCAGTGCAGCTGTGTGCGGGTAGTAGCAGTGCAGCTGTGTGCGGGTAGTAGTAGTGTGCCTGTGTGTGGGTAGTAGTAGTGTGCCTGTGTGCGGGTAGTAGTAGCAGTGCGTCTGTGTGCGGGTAGTAGCAGTGCAGCTGTGTGCGGGTAGTAGTAGTGTGCCTGTGTGTGGGTAGTAGTAGTGTGCCTGTGTGCGGGTAGTAGTAGCAGTGCGTCTGTGTGCTGGTAGTAGTAGCAGTGCAGCTGTGTGCGGGTAGTAGCAGTGCAGCTGTGTGCGGGTAGTAGTAGCAGTGCGCCTGTGTGCGGGTAGTAGTAGCAGTGCGCCTGTGTGCGGGTAGTAGTAGCAGTGCGCCTGTGTGCGGGTAGTAGTAGCAGTGCAGCTGTGTGCGGGTAGTAGTAGCAGTGCAGCTGTGTGCGGGTAGTAGTAGCAGTGCGCCTGTTTGCGGGTATTAGTAGCAGTGCAGCTGTGTGCGGGTAGTAGTAGCAGTGCGCCTGTGTGCGGGTAGTAGTAGCAGTGCGCCTGTGTGCGGGTAGTAGTAGCAGTGCAGCTGTGTGGGAGTGCACGGCGGCACTGATTGGCTGAGTAGGACCAACAGGAGCCTCACATGCAGCCGTAGTGCCAAGCAGGTAATGTATGCTGCGGGGAGTTAAAGGGGCCGGGTTGCATACTCGCAGTGGAATCCGATACGTGTGAAGGCACCAGTGAAAATCCATTACACCGACTCCTTTAGCATCAGCCCCATGTATTTGGCCGATTATCGGCCGATAATCTCCTGGTGTAATTGCTACTGTTAAAAGGCAACGATCAGCTGACATTGTGCATGTTGAAAAAACAGAATGATAACGACAGTCTGCTGGCTGCCGCTCCATGTAATAAGCGTAAAGATCATCCATGGGGCCACTCCCGCAGCCTTCCACGGCCCCCCTGCTGTCGCTGCTTGTAATAGCGCTGGCAGCAAGCTGGGAACGAGGAGCAAGCGAGTGCCGATCTGACAGGTCTTCCTGTGTAATAGGGTCTTTATACCAGAGAGCAGCGGATTTGCCTGACATCAGCATAAAGTGTAGGGGGACCAATAAGCAGCAAGGACCAACAACAAGAAGGCGATGGATATTTGGGGGAGGGGGGGGGAGCGGGTGTTGCCTGTGTTGGGGGGATGAGGCCAGTGTCTACAATGAAGGGCCTGCAGTATGACATAACACTGTAACCTATGGGAGACCACAAGGGACCTTCTACACAACCAGTGATTATACTGGCCGCACAAAGGATCCGCAGACAGGTGGCAGCTGCTGATCAGCCGATCACTCATCCTTCTACAGGATTATATAATAATAGTAATAATTTTTATTTATATAGCGCCAACAGATTCCGCAGCACTTTACAATTCTGGGGGGACATACATAGACATTACAGAGATCTACATATAATTATCCATACATGAGGAGCGAGCGTTCCTAGCATTGGATTGTGCCAATTTCATTATATCATTTAGAATTCTACACGACATGTGGCGGGAAAAGGAAAAAATACTGATCCAACAGGTGGAAAAATTACAACTCCCATCATGCCCTGTGAGCACTGCCCTCATGTGTGACCATAGATTAGGGGGTATTATAAGGCCTGTGGGTGCTTCTCAATAACCCCGCCATCTGACACTGGCTAAAATAGGTCACAAGTTGCATCATAGAGATCCCAGGGTAAAGGGGTATCCCCATCCATTTACAGGAGACGGGGTAACAAGCTGATCCAGACATAAAGGGGTATCCCCACCCGTCCACAGGAGACGGGGTAACAAGCTGATCCAGACATAAAGGGGTATCCCCACTAGTCCACAGGAGACGGGGTAACAAGCTGATCCAGACATAAAGGGGTATCCCCACCCGTCCACAGGAGACGGGGTAACAAGCTGATCCAGACATAAAGGGGTATCCCCATCCATTTACAGGAGACGGGGTAACAAGCTGATCCAGACATAAAGGGGTATCCCCACCCATCCACAGGAGACAGGGTAACAAGCTGATCCAGACATAAAGGGGTATCCCCATCCATGTACAGGAGACAGGGTAACAAGCTGATCCAGAGGTAAAGGGGTATCCCCACTAGTCCACAGGAGACGGGGTAACAAGCTGATCCAGAGGTAAAGGGGTATCCCCACTAGTCCACAGGAGACGGGGTAACAAGCTGATCCCTAGAACTAAAGCTCTCCGTGGAATAACTGGAGCCTGGTCAGTGCTTACTCCCTATGGGGGTCACAATACAAGGGAAAAAGCCTGAGATATAAAGTACGCACATTCAATAGTTAAAAACATTCTATATACAAAAAGTAAAAACAGGAGTCTACCAGTACTTATGAGCTGCTGTATGTCCTGCAGGAAGTGGTGTATTCTCTTCAGTCTGACACAGTGCTCTCTGCTGCCACCTCTGTCCGTGTCAGGAAATGTCCAGAGCAGGAGAGGTTTTCTATGGGGATTTGCTGCTGCTCTGGACAGTTCCTGACATGGACAGAGGTGGCAGCAGAGAGCACTGTGTCAGACTGGAGAGAATACAACACTTCCTGCAGGACATACATCAGCTGATAAGTACTGGAAGACTTGAGATTTTTAAACAAGTAAATTACAAATCTGTATAACTTTCTGAAACCAGCTGATTTTAAAGAAAAACATTTTCGCTGGAGTTTCCCTTTAAAGCAGCTGAGACAAAGGTTTTCTAACATTTACCAGGTAAGACTATCCCTGCAGGTGCATATGTGGTCATACATATAACTAATGGCTGCCCAATGCCAGCACTGATCAATTAAAAGGGATTATCCAGAAAAATCTCCACTTTCCTCCAGAAGCAGCACCAAGCTTATCCTCAGGTTGGGTGTGGGGGGGGGTTAAGCAAGTGAATGGAGCTGATGTGTAATACCACATACAACCAGAGGACAAGGGTGGCGCTGTTCTTGCATGAAAGTAGCTGTGCTTTTTCTAATCCTGGGTAAGCCCTATAACAAGCTCGGGTATCTAGCAGGCACGGCCTCCCCTGTGATCCCCAATCAATATCAGAGAGATGTGCAGCCAACGAACAAGGACTTTTTGGCCTGTCTATACAACACAATGAGCGGATGAACATGCGTCTGCGGGCTGATCGCTGAGCGGGTACACAGGGCGATCCAGGCCAGCTAATAATCGCCCCATGTAATAGCACATTCCATGTACGGTCCCTATACACAGACATGCGACATATATTATGGTCCCTATATACGGACATGCGACATATTATGGTCCCTATACACAGACATGCGACATATATTATGGTCCCTATATACGGACATGTGACATATATTATGGTCCCTATATACGGACATGCGACATATTATGGTCCCTATACACAGACATGCGACATATATTATGGTCCCTATATACGGACATGTGACATATATTATGGTCCCTATATACGGACATGCGACATATTATGGTCCCTATACACAGACATGCGACATATATTATGGTCCCTATACACAGACATGCGACATATATTATGGTCCCTATATACGGACATGCGATATATTATGGTCCCTATACACAGACATGCGACATATATTATGGTCCCTATACACAGACATGCGACATATATTATGGTCCCTATACACAGACATGCGACATATATTATGGTCCCTATACACAGACATGCGACATATATTATGGTCCCTCCCTATACACAGACATGCGACATATATTATGGTCCCTATACACAGACATGCGACATATATTATGGTCCCTATACACAGACATGCGATATATTATGGTCCCTATACACAGACATGCGATATATTATGGTCCCTATATACGGACATGCAATATATTATGGTCCCTATACACAGACATGCGACATATATTATGGTCTCTATACACAGACATGCAACATATATTATGGTCCCTATATACGGACATGCGATATATTATGGTCCCTATACACGGACATGTGAGATATTATGGTCCCTATACAAAGACATGCGAGATATTATGGTCCCTATACACGGACATGCGATATATTATGGTCCCTATCAGGGTGGATTTGTTTTAAATCAAACTGATTTAAATCACGATTTAAATCACTAGTCCGGAAGGCTTGATTTAAATCAGTGATTTAAATCAAAGTTTCTACCTAAACTAGTTCTTGCTACTTTAACATGCAAGTAGATGAAGATTTTTAGAATCACTTTTTATATTACTTTTTTCTCCCCAGTTTAATGGGTTAATCATTCATATTTGGACACCACTGTTCTGTTGTACTTAGGAAGGAGAAAAATAATCCTGAACTTAATAACAATTTAAATGGATTTATTCAACTGAAATAATAACAACATTACAGCATACGTTATTTGCTTAAACAAACATCCATGTTAACTAATTTGGCTAAACAAAAAAAAAAAAAAAAAAAATAGTCCAAACAATCAGAAACATATTGTCTAACTTCTTGGACTTGGTACTGAAGGGGATGATTCTGTATTCATAGGTTTGTAGAACAATAGGATTAAGGTCTTTTTCTCAACTCTGTTCATGTTGTAACATTTGAGAACATATACAGCCTTTATTCTACTGAGTTAAACAACTCAGCTTTATCTCATGATGGAAGAACCTTTGGATGGTAAAATATTTTCCTCAAAAAGCAGTTTATTGAAAAAAATCCGATTTAAATCAAAAAAATCCGATTTAAATCAAAAAAATCCGATTTTTTTGATTTTTTTAAAAAAATCATTGATTTTTATCCACCCTGGTCCCTATACACGGACATGCGATATATTATGGTCCCTATACACGGACATGCGATATATTATGGTCCCTATACACGGACATGCAATATATTATGGTCCCTATACACAAACGCCGGACATATATTATTATGGTCCCTATACACGGATATCCGACATATTATGGTGCCTATACACAGACATGCGACATATGTTACTATGGTCCCTATACACGGACATGCAACATATTATTATGGTCCCTATACACGAACATGCAACATATATTATTATGGTCCCTATACAGAGACATGCGACATATCATTATGGTCCTTTTATATTAACATACAACACACATTATTATGGTCCCTATATACGGACACACGACCTATATTATGGTCCCTATACACGGATATCCAACATATTTTATTATGGTCCCTATATATGGACTATGTGCAACAGAGCTTGCGGTATCGCGTATCATTATGATGCTGGGAGTATAAACGGTCACAGCACCGCACTATACTTCATGTATTACAGACTGGAACGTCCCTGCGATAAAAGAGTCGAGGTAACTTCCGACAGTTGTTTATAACTTGAACGTCTAAAATGATTTATTTTCTACTTTATTTTCCGTTTACGTGAAACAACGAGTGACCTGATGTAAGTGGCGAGACGGACTCATCAGACAGCGACACACGTAAAGGTAATGGAGATTTCACGGCCGCATCAGAGATAGACATGGTAAGGTTTAGCACCATGACCCCCATAACCTGTCACTACGGGGATCACCTCCTCGGCTGTGGAAGGATTCCGTACAGTACAGGCTCACAATGCCGCCATTCATATAAAAGCGTGTAGGAGTAGAAAGCTGTCATATGGCATCTATACCACCGCCCAGAGCGCCGTGGCTGGCACTCAGGACCCAGGGCAGACGTAGCAGCACAATGATGGCAGAGCGATGGCCAGCCATTCCCACAGCATCCCTGCACAATGCCGCATCACATGAAAGCCGGCTCTTCCTGTCAGAGGTTACACAATCTCCCCACACCCAGCGCTGCACAACAAGCTGCCCACAATGTGCAGGCCAGCCCCCCGCTGCCCCCAGCCGCAGTCACTCACCGGCCGGCTGCCCCTCCATCCAGCTGCCCCCGGCGGGCGCACAGCCCCGTCTCTTCTCTGACCTGAGAGCACCTCGCTGTGCAATAAACTTACTGTATCCTCCAGCCTGCTTCCTCATTCCTGCAAGTTATTTGCAACGCCCTCCTTAAAGGGGCAGTGCTTCTTTTACGAAAAGAGGAAGTGAACCGTACTAACGTGGGTAGATTTACATGGAGAGGAGGAGGGTGGGATGTCAGTGGTGGGCACCTAGGATGGCAGTGGGTACACAGGAGGGTCTCCTGCTCAGCAGGACAGGGGCTCTCATCTGGTTCCTCTCTATACACTACACATCGGAGCGTCCCCCGCCCGGGCAGCTTATCTCCTCCCACTTGTTTTTCCGCCCCCTCATCATGGCTTGTTGCATATTTAGGCTTCTTCTTTTTTTGTATTGCTGTCATTGTGAAAACCACAATGTATGGCTGCATAATACATGAGAAGCGTGCAACGAGATGCTGGAGGTAGGAGCCTGGCGGGCACTTCATGCACAAAGAAGCGGACAGGGCCTATCCTCCCTCTATCCTTATGGGGGTACCCCCCCCCCCAGGGTTGTTAGGGGGCCCCTCTAGCAAGTGCAGCATCTGCTCCCAGCACAGCATTCTTTCTTTCTCAGTCGTACAGGATGACAAGGGGGTCCCCTCCATACCCGGTGTTGTCACACCCAATGTCAGAGGAGCCCCCATACAGCACAATGGCCCCTATATACATATAGATACATGTGGCCGAGTGACCCCGTGGATGGGCAGAGATGCCTGGCACGGATAAGGTGCTGCCATATGGGCTAGCTAGCGGTCATTGTATAATCACTCAGCTTTCCCAGGAAGCGAGATCAGGATCAGACAGGCACATAGAGATACTCGGGATCTGGATGTAATCGGAGGTATAAGGGGGTACAGCTGTATTCCCTGGAGGGGGAAAGAAACAGAATACCGTCTCTTTCTTCCAAAACCAGCACCCCCTCCGCCTATAGCAGGGACAGGGAACCCTCGGCCCTCCAGCTGATGCAAAACTACAATTCCCATCATGCCTGGAGAGCCAGAGCTTTAAGTTTAATTGTCCAGGCATGATGGCAATTGTAGTTCTGCAACAGCCTGGCCTATAGTTTGAGACTTGTATCTCTTGTCTACTAAAGTGAGCAGCAATACCGCACATGACCTGCAGACAGGAGGGGCGCTGTTTATGGAAGAAACTAGCTGCATTTACCTACTTCTGCCTATCGGTCAGCATGGTTCACAAACAATAAATAGACATTATGTGATCATAGCGGGGTGGGGGGGGGGGGGGGTTGGTGTATGGCCATAGACAGACAGGACAGGCAATATGCCCCCTGTGCTGCCACTATCCAGGATGAGCTGCCACCATCCGACACCCCTGTGCTGCCACTATCCAGGACAAGCTGCCACCATCCGGCCCCCTATGATGCCACTATCCAGGACGAGCTGCCACCATCCGGCCCCCTGTGCTGTCACTATCCAGGACAAGCTGCCGACATCCAGCCCTCTGTGCTGCCACCATCCATGATGAGCTGCCACCATCCGACACCCCTGTGCTGCCACTATCCAGGACAAGCTGCCGACATCCAGGCCTCTGTGCTGCCACCATCCAGGACGACCTGCCACTATGCAGGACAAGCTGCCACCATCTGGCCCCCTATGCTGCCACTATGCAGGACAAGCTGCCACCATCTGGCCCCCTATGCTGCCACTATGCAGGACGAGCTGCCACTATCCAGGACGATCTGCCACCATCCGACACCCCTGTGCTGCCACTATCCAGGACAAGCTGCCGACAACCAGGACGAGCTGCCACTATGCACGACAAGCTGCCACCATCCGGCCCCCTATGATGCCACTATCCAGGACGAGCTGCCACCATCCGGCCCCCTGTGCTGTCACTATCCAGGACGAGCTGCCACCATCCGGCCCCCTGTGCTGTCACCACCCAGACATGTCATCTGTTGCTCCTCACCCATAAGTAACGCCTGTGACTACTTCTGATACTATTTTAAGGGACACATTACAGCAAATGGCAACACAAAAAAACTTCCTTGTTACCTCAAACAGGGAAGTCGGTGAAAGAAAGAAGAGCGATTTCCTTGTATGCACAAGGTCACCTCCGTGTAGATGGAAATGGGGGATATCTGACCTAAACGCCATCAACACTAACATCACATTTTCTTCCACTACTGCGAATTGGAAAATTTTAAGGTGTTGTCCGGACCTTTATGACTGATGGTCTGTGGTCAGAATAAGCCATCAATAGCCGATCAGTGGGGGTCCGCCCCCCAGTACTGTAACCAATAGGAGCCACAACACACCACCACCCAATGTATAGAGCTGTGCTTAATGGGAAATAGAGCCATATTGCCTCTATTTGTGCAGGAATTGAGTGGCATCATTTACAGAGAGCCCCATGGGCACAGACAAGAACGGACTTCTCTCCCATTGAAGTTAATAATTACTGCTGAGCTGCTATTGTGCCCTCTATTACAGATCACTTTCCAGCAGCCTCCTCCTCATCACAGATACAATAAGAAGTCTCAGCTTAGTGTTAGGCTTAGTGGTCAGAATGGAAACTGCAAGATTTAAGGATTTTATGATATAGAAAAAAAGAAAAAAAAACACAAATTCTTAAAAAATATGTTTGTGACTCTACCATGGGGTATAAAAATGGTATCCTTACATTTATGTTCATCTTTTCGGGTACAGAGGGCCTTTTTTGAGGTTCTCTCACTTCTTTGGAAGCAAAACTTTTTTTTTGTGTGCAAAGAATCTCTAGTAAATGTATCCTGTACCCAATCTGACTGTGAGAGAAATCACCAGAACCCTTTAAGTTGTAGGTCATCTGTGGCACGGACAAATTATGGATCCCGCACCTGCCTGTCCTAAGGACTAGGTTCTTCTTTTCTGAGGGCGTCCAGGTGTGCAGGGGACGGCCATGATAGATGCCTACAAGCTGCAATCAGGTGACAGTACAAGTGGGGGTGACAGGACCTACATCACCCCCCATGCTCCCTGTATACATGAGATCTAGCAGGAAAGACATGGCAGCAGTTTACATGACCATCACCTATAACATGACTCTAAGGGCCCTTTTACACAGAAAGATTATCTGCCAAAGATTTGAAGCCAAAACCAGGAACAGACTATAAACAGAGATCAGGTCATACAGGAAAGCCTGAAATTTCTCCTCTTTTCAAATCCAGTCCTGGCTTTGGCTTCAAATGTTCGGCAGATAATCTTTCTGTGTAAAATGGCCCTTAGTCGTCCCCGCTTGGCTATGAATCTGCCTAGAATCGCCCCTTTTTAAGAGGAGGATTACAGGGGCGAGTAACTCTTAGTGTTACCTAATAAGAGCCATTTCACATACATTTGGGTTGAGTAACACCCCGGGTAACTACAGATGAGACGAGCATCAATCACTCTATAAACCGCCATACAGTGCGGCTGCCACTAGCGCCGGTGACCAGGCAGGTTCTTCCTGTAAACCGATCCTTTACTCACACTGCTGCCTGCAACCTCTCCCATCATAAGCTGAAGACGTCCGAGGTTTCCCAAAATAACATATAGCACATATACACCGGACTGACACACCACATAATCTCCTACTGGAAAAGACTAACCATTTAAAGGGATTTTACAAGTTTGTTTATGGTGGGGGGAAGGGCACCGAGGGGGAAACCAGCCAATTATTGCCCCATGTAAAAGGCCCAGAGACGAGCTGAACATTCAGCAATCACCATTGGGATCACTGGGCTCATCCACCCACCGCTCTCCCCTGACAGGTGATGTTGGGGGGAGGATCAGGCATATTACATTTTAATGCCTGATCCGGGTGTTGTTCCTGGCGGTTAGCCTCCTAGCAGCAGCTCTCTCTTATTGGTATGCTCGGTGAGGCTGAGCGTACATGTATATTGGGGAATCGGGATCAACAGCTGTGGGCTATATAGTAAGTAAAGGTGTATGGCGTGCTTAAAGGGGTTCTCCAGCGTTAGAAAAACATGGCCTTGTCTTGTCTCCAGTTTGGGTGCAGATTTTGCAACGCAGTTCCACTGAAGTGAATGGAGCTTAAAACGGGTTCACAAAAAAAAATAAAATGTTTGCTTTCGAATCAACTGGAGCCATAAAGTGCCAGAGTTCCATAATTTACTTCTATTACAAAAAAAAAAAAAATCTACTGTCTTCCAGTACTTATCAGCTGCTGTATATCCTGCAGGAAGTGGTGTATTCTCTCCAGTCTGACACAGTGCTCTCTGCTGCCACCTCTGTCCATGTCAGGAACTGTCCAGAGCAGGAGAGGTTTTCTATGAGGATTTGCTGCTGCTCTGGACAGTTCCTGACATGGACAGAGGTGGCAGCAGGGAGCACAGCGGTCCGTCCCCAGTGCATGGAGCCGGGCTGATGCATGGCAAAAGAACGACCCCAATTGTGGGAACTGGCAGCAATTGGCTGATTTGTAAAAAAAAAAAACAAAAAAAAAAACAAAAACAAAAAAAAAACCAATGTACCTGATATTACATTTTATTTAAGCAATTGGGGCGACATCCCCCTATTTGCCCGATAATCGGCCCATATTATATGGTCTCTACATTTGCCCATTGTTCCTGTTTCCAACACAACAACCTGATGGTTCATTTTCTTCTCTTGATGAGACATCGATCACGCCATCCTCTTCACCAGTCAGGGGTTTTTATGTTACGGACGGTCGGTGACATATCATATACTGTATGATATGAAATACAGGATGATAAAAAAAAAAAAAAAAACTGTTTCAATGGAAATCAGTCTGTCCGCCTATTCCCCAGCAGAATCGTTCTATGTCCGACCTGTCGCTCCTCCGGCCACAAGAGGACTGATTTATCCTCCTCCTCCTCCCACCACCCTACAATGAGGAAGAAGACTGTCCGCTTGGCTTCCAGAGTCCCGTCTCTTTCACGTTTTTGTCACACTGGCGGCCGGGCACGTGCCGATCACAACACGATGTGACTCAGTGAATAGGACGGAAACCCTCAGCGCCCGGAGAATGACACAAGACGACGTTTCCATTAAAGCAGGTAAAACATTAACAAAAAAATAAAAATAAATCACAAGACGCCGCAACGTCAAACCACAAACGAAGCCGTTTTTTCCACCGTGTTACTGTAACAAGGTGAGGAAAATAGAGAGAGAAACATTTTAGGTGAATTTCAAAGAATTTTCTTTCACAATTCAAGGTAAAGCGCAACAATATTTTAGGTGGTTTTCTTATAGACGTGATCGTCTAATACTGTGATGAGCGAGGGCGGACTCGTTTCCTGACCCGCCGCCCTCCGTCTGTGGCAAAACTATAACTCCCAGCATGCCCTGACAGCCTTCGACTAGAGAGGACTACTCTATAAGAGTGAAACTAAGATGAGGCTGCATGAGGTCACACAATGACTTCCAGTAATAAATAATAATAAAATTATGATACAGACTATAGGTTTATGTGTGGTGTATGTCCTGCAGGAAGTGGTGTATTCTCTCCAGTATGACACAGTGCTCTCTGCTGCCACCTCTGTCCATGTCAGGAACTGTCCAGAGCAGGAGAGGTTTTCTATGGGGATTTGCTGCTGCTCTGGACAGTTCCTGACATGGACAGAGGTGGCAGCAGAGAGCACTGTGTCAGACTGGAGAGAATACACCACTTCCTGCAGGACATACAGCAGCTGATAAGTACTGTAGAACTAAATTACAAATCTATATAACTGTATAAATGTATAGTTTTTGGCCATACAACTGTGCACAGCCCCTTCCCTACCTACGATCACATATATGTTTTTTTTTGCATGAAATTGCATGATAACACGCTAGCTGCAATTTATAGATTTTGGTAAATATGTGAGGGAGAAAAACCAGCACTCAAGGATCTGCAGCAAAATCCCCATGATGTATATTATTGCAGACATGATGTTCCCTTTTAGGGGGCAGTGAACAGGGGGCAGAAATAGTGGCGGCAGGTTAGTTGCCATAGGATGTGGATAAGATTTAGTAAAACTGTATTTCTCCAGCACAAATTTGCAAACAGTCATTGAATTTAGGCCGGACTCAAGCAGCCATATTATACTGTTGTTTTATAAGAGGAGAAGCATGGCAAGAAAAGAACAATGGAGGTTGTTGGCAGCACCTAACCCTCAGTATGGAACTGATGGACGGGCGTCACACAAAGGATGGTGACCCAAACAAATGGAACGGCTTCAGAAATCTAAGGATGGTGACCCGAACCTTGTAGCTTTGAAGCAACTTTATTTCAACACATTTCGAGGAGACAAATCTCTTCTTCATCAGGGCGCCTAATGAAGTCTGTGCATCAGTTCCATACTGAGGGTTCTGGACGGCTGACAGACACTATTCTTCTTTCCGCATCTAAACCTCTGAGCTGTCAGGAAGGTGAAAGGCTTTAAACTTATTAACCTAATGCACTTACTAGTGTCATGCTTACAGTATGACCGCCCCGGGTGAGCGTGCATGGCTATCTGCATTTCTCTCCAGGTATAACGGTCCAGCTCATACAGCACCTATTGTCACTTTTTCAGGGAATGTCCCCCCTGCACATACAATGAATAGTATCAGGGTGGCAGGGTAAGTGGAAGCCATGATGTCCATCTGCTGCCTACTATCCTCAGTGTTGGGGCGGATGGCTGTCACCATGTAATTCCACACTGGGTATCTCTACAAAGACCCTGAGAAAAGGAGATTGTGTAAGGCCCTTGCGTAATGGGACAGAAGACGTAAGCAACGTCCCTCCATGAATGCCTTGTGTTGGGATAAACAACGTCCCTAAGGTCACGATAAATAAGCAGACATAAGACATTATATGTGTAACACAAAATATAAGAGTTAAGAGTCTTATCCCCCCCAAGGTAAGCCTCTGGCCCCCTGGGATTGTAGCGCAGAGAATGACAGACACTACTGACCGCAGCATCTAAGGTTAAACATCTGCACTGATCCCGGCTGTGCTCACAGGTTGCAGATGTGTCGCGGTGGTTTTGTGGTTTCGGCCACACACCGTGACCACAATGTAGGAATGCGGCCTAAATTCTTACAGGATGAGGAGCCCCTTTACCTGGCGGAATCTCTAATGTCACCTAATAAATGGGAAGGCAGCGGCAAATCCACAGAATGACGTCATCTGCAGCAGAACGGCCACGCCGGACCCTCAGATATCTGACCAGTACAAGTCCTGTACACTGTAATACAGTCCATACAGGGACTCATTCACACCCCAACTGGGCGAAGCAATGTTCACAAACACAATGGGAAACGGGTGACGTTCTTCCTGCGTTCTCCCATTTGTTTCAGTACATAATATTAACGAGGTCAACCAAATTTATGTATGCGTAAAAAAAAGATCTGATATAGATATGTAAGTCAATAGGAAGCTGATCCCCCAGTCTGACATACAACTGCAGTGGTTTTTTACGCTTAATGTACGTCACATAGATAGTAACGACGCAGTGTGAACTCGGCCTTATTTATTTACTATAAAGATTCTCAGAGCTACGCAAAATCTGCACAGAAACAGGACGTGTCAGGTGACTTGCCGCCAACAGGTCAACGCTTGCTGTAGAGCAGAACACAATGCGGCTCACAGAGATACCGGACAGCGGCGCAGCGTCTGGACACTGATGAATACGGACTGAAGAGAAACAATGGAGTAGATGCCGGCAGCAACCAATCAGATGCCAGAACAGAACACAAAGGGTTATCCCATCTTCTGGCATATAGTGAGTACCCTTAAAGGGGTATTCCAGCCTAGTGTGTGTGTGATGCTGAGACAGGGGTAAAACAGACTATACCCTACCTCCTCCTCCTCCCCCAGAGCCCCTGTTCTTCTTCTTCTCAGATATTCTTCCTTACGGCTTCTGCAGAGCAGCATCCAGTGCAGGAAGCTTCCCGTCAGCCAATCACTGAGCAGGAGAGGACACCACTGCAGCTGGTGATTGGCTGAGCAGGCAGGTCACGCCCTGAGTGCCCATCTCCTTAAATAGGTGGGTGCTTCACTACATACCAGTACAGACCATGAACACCACAAAAGAAAAGAGGGTACGTAAAATTATAAAGCACCCCACATCAGATACTGCGATTTTGGGGTGCTTCACAATTTTATATAGCCTCTTTCCTTTTGTGTTGTTCCTGAGCGTCCATCTCAGCAGCAGTAAGGAAGATTATGAGGGGAGCAGGAGCTGCGGGGGAGCGGGGTGAGGTAAGTATACGTTTTTATTCCATTCTTCCATCTTATTTTATTATGTATGACAGGCTGGAATACCACTTTATATACTAGAAGTGCAGCCACAACAACCAGAGAGATGAGAGTAACAACAAGGACATTTTCTAAAATATGTTTCGGATGCAAAGTGCCCGTCAGATTTGATCCAGACCAAATAAATTAAGTCAAGATCAAGAATCCTCCATGGACTTAACCCAAACGCTAACACCAAGACAGCATGAGCCTAACCCAGGGTTCCCTTACTCCGTGACTGTCCAGCGGGACAAAACTACAACTCCCATCATGCCCGGGCAGTCTCTGGAGCTGTAATGCCCAAGATTGGGAACCACTGTTAATAAGAGGGCTGTCAGGGCATGCTGGGAGTTGTAGTTTTATCACATAAGAGGGATTCGGTCATGGCTCTAACCGAATTCCTCTTGTGGTCGCTAATGATTGCCGTCGTTCTTATCGAGTGGCTTTATTCTGAACTAATCGGCTCATCTCAGGGATGGGGAACCCAAGGGATCTCCGCCTGGTGCAACACTACAACTCCCATCATCCCTGGAGAGCTAAAGCTTTGGTGTTGCGGGCATGCTGGGAGTTGTAGTTGTGCAGGTTTCCCATTACTGGTGGCCACGGCATAGAGCGTCCTATCACTACAGACATGCCGGCCCGGTAACCCATCATCCTGATGCAGACGCCATGATACCGCCGCCGCCCGTACACACATACAGATTTATTTATTTAACACAACGTATAAAAAAACTAAACCTGGCGTGGTGCGATCCCTGTGTGTGGTAACCATGACAACCAGGGACACAATGGCTGCACCCTCACCGGTCACCTGATTTACCACATTTGAGCTTGGTCACTGTTCACACAACCTGTTTCCATGTCTGAATGTGGAGACCACAGAGACCCGGACCCCCAGCCACACTGAGCTTGACAGAGGGGACAGGAAGTCAACCGTTGCCATTAGCAACCAAATCGGTCGTCTGATTGGTTGCCATGGGCAACGGCCACTGGGCCTCACTGACGCCGATAATACACTGAACAGCAGCCAATCAGATCGCGGCTCTTAGACGTGCGCTGCGGATTACAAAACGAAAGCGGCCGTGTGATTGGTTGCTATGGGCGGCTGCGGCCCGCGGTATTGTTCCCGTTAGTAAACAGCAGGGCCGGGAGAGGAGCGGACGGGGAGCGGTGTCTGGGCGGGGCCGGTGCCGAGTCACCCCGCTCCAGGCCTCGGCGGCCCCCAGGAGGCTGCGGCCTATCCGTTGTCACCCAGCAGCAGCGGCGGTGATCTCGGCCATCCCCCACCTTCCCCCCGGGGGAGCTGAGAATAGCACAACCCTCCCGCCCCCTCCGAGAGCCGCCACGGCGGAAGCCCCGGGACCCAGCCCCGAGCGGGAGGCGGCTACTCACCGGCGATGGGTCTCAGCTGTCCGTGTCCCGGGCATTTCGAGCTGCCGGCGGGGGGCTCGCCTGGCGGAGAGCGGGGAGCATCGTGTCCTTCCGGCTGCTCAGCTCTTCTTCCTGCTCCCAGAATCCTCCGCGACCCCTCCCCTCCCCCAGTCCACAATCACCCCCTCCTCCTCCTGCTCCCCCTCCTCCTCTTCCTCCTCCTCCTCCTCTCCCCAACGACATCTGCCCATAGCTTCCCGGCTGTCTGGTCTCATCACCGAGAACCGCATCCAGCCCCGTGCACACCGTGCGTTCTCTATCACATATAATACCGCAGTGCACACCGTGCGTTCTATCACATATAATACCGCCTGGTTATAGCGCAGTGCACACCGTGCGTTCTCTATCACATATAATACCGCAGTGCACACCGTGCGTTCTCTATCACATATAATACCGCAGTGCACACCGTGCGTTCTATCACATATAATACCGCAGTGCACACCGTGCGTTCTATCACATATAATACCGCCTGGTTATAGCGCAGTGCACACCGTGCGTTCTATCACATATAATACCGCCTGGTTATACCGCAGTGCACACCGTGCGTTCTCTATCACATATAATACCGCTTGGTTATAGCGCAGTGCACACCGCGCGTTCTATCACATATAATACCGCCTGGTTATACCGCAGTGCACACCGTGCATTCTATCACATATAATACCGCAGTGCACACCGTGCATCCTATCATATTGAATACCGCAGTGCACACCGTGTGTTCTCTATCACATATAATACCGCAGTGCACACCGTGTGTTCTCTATCACATATAATACCGCAGTGCACACCGTGCGTTCTCTATCACATATAATACCGCAGTGCACACCGTGCGTTCTCTATCACATATAATACCGCAGTGCACACCGTGCGTTCTCTATCACATATAATACCGCAGTGCACACCGTGCGTTCTCTATCACATATAATACCGCAGTGCACACCGTGCGTTCTATCACATATAATACCGCCTGGTTATACCGCAGTGCACACCGTGCGTTCTCTATCACATTGAATACCGCAGTGCACACTGTGTGTTCTCTATCACATATAATACCGCAGTGCACACCGTGCGTTCTCTATCACATATAATACCGCAGTGCACACCGTGTGTTCTCTATCACATATAATACCGCAGTGCACACCGTGTGTTCTCTATCACATATAATACCGCAGTGCACACCGTGTGTTCTCTATCACATATAATACCGCAGTGCACACCGTGCGTTCTCTATCACATATAATACCGCAGTGCACACCGTGTGTTCTCTATCACATATAATACCGCAGTGCACACCGTGCGTTCTCTATCACATATAATACCGCAGTGCACACCGTGCGTTCTCTATCACATATAATACCGCAGTGCACACCGTGCGTTCTCTATCACATATAATACCGCAGTGCACACCGTGCGTTCTATCACATATAATACCGCAGTGCACACCGTGCGTTCTATCACATATAATACCGCAGTGCACAGCAGATAACGGCTTTGGATCTGGGGTAGAAAATGTTGCTATAAAATTCTCTTCCAGTAAATACGGGAATCTCCATTATTGCTCCGTGTTTCCTAACCTGACGCTCTCCAACTGTTGTACAACTACGACTCCCATCATGCACTGACACTCTATACATCCGCTACTGCTCCCATCATACCTGGTGCCCGCACATCATCTACATACACTGCAGTGTTACCTCCTCCCGTAAATCCGGCCGTTACTTTGTATGGTAATGTGGTGATGGACGTCGTTTCAGCCCCATGCGTCATCCGGCTTCTCCTACACCACCGCGCTCTCTCATTGTGTTTTTTATTTTGGTGCACAACGTTTCATGGATTTGCCTCCTCTTAGGCTATGTTCACACAGTGTATAAACAACGGCCACTGTTTGATATGTTCCTGTGGCCGATATTACCATATTACATCATTTTATTTTATTTGCATTGTGAGCACATTTGGGCGGTGTCTGCAGTCCAATTAAAGGGCTTATCCAGCGCTACAAAAACATGGACGCTTTCTTCCAGAGACAGCACCGCTCTTTTTTTTTGCAATATAATTTGCTGTTTTTTTTTTAGTAATATATGAATCAAAGTACAGTGGTGCCTTGGATTAGGAGCATAATTCGTGCTGGGACTTTGCTTGTAATCCAAATCCACTCTTAAACCAAAGCAAATTTTCCCATAAGAAATCACTGATATGCAGACAATTGGTTCCACTCCCCAAATATAATGATTTTATATTTTCAATAACATGTAAGACAAATGAAAGAGACATTTATAAACAGCAGAATATGTGATATTATAGGTTACTGTGCAGTATAGCAATCAGCATGTGGAATATAATGTATATAATGTGCATAAACCTGAAACACAGCAGCAGTTTGTAGATACAGGGTGGAACTGCAGATCCCCATAATGCAGGAGCGTAGTACAACAGGCTAGAATAGAGAAGCAGGGCTGCTGTCAGAGGTCTGTGTGGTCACATGACAGCAATGGAGAAGGGGGGGGAGGTTCAGCATGGACCAATCAGGACTGACAGACACTGCAGGGAGCATGAAGGACCGAGCAGGACAGATGTGGGCACATACATGCAGCACTCTGTCCGGGGAGAGAGGGGTTACAGCTATGGAGAGATTACCTCCACAGTCCTGTCCCCTGATGTAAGCCCCAGCCTGAAGTGGATCTGCTATGATTTGGAAGGCAAGGGAGACTTCCTGGGTTAGAGTACAGGGCTGTAGACCCCACTATATAGACCATGTCCCTTCCCAACTCGCGCTCCCACCTAGTACAGGGAGCTCTTACACCAAAGCAATGCTCTTAAACCAAGTCACAATTTTGAAAAACTGTGAGCTCTTAAACCAAAACGCTCTTAAACCAAGTTACTCTTAAACCAAGGTACTACTGTATATATACAATGTAAAGGATACATCCATATCTGAGTACCACATAAATAAAACAAAAATAGCAAAGATAATTATTATCACTATAGAAAAGGGAATAAAGAAGAAAAAATAAAATAAGGGACAGAAATTTTTGCTCTGCAGGAATGAGGGAAAAGAAAGGGAATCTCTACATCATGTGTGCCACTCACCTCCGCAGTACAATACCAAGTAGTGTTAAAAGAGTAGTCTGGCAAAAAAAAGTATTGTATTTCAGCCCAAAAGTTATACAAATCACCATTATACACTTATTACAGGAAATGATTATAAAGTGCTTTTCTCCCTGCACTTACTACTGCATCAAGGCTTCACCTCCTGGATAACATGATGATGTCACTTCCTGAATAACATGATGATGTCACTTCCTGAATAACATGGTGATGTCACTTCCTGGATAACATGGTGATGCCACTTCCTGGATAACATGGTGATGATGTCACTTCCTGGATAACATGGTGATGTCACTTCCTGGATAACATGGTGATGTCACTTCCTGAATAACATGATGATGTCACTTCCTGGATAACATGGTGATGATGTCACTTCCTGGATAACATGGTGATGTCACTTCCTGGATAACATGATGATGTCACTTCCTGAATAACATGATGATGTCACTTCCTGAATAACATGGTGATGTCACTTCCTGAATAACATGGTGATGTCACTTCCTGGATAACATGGTGATGCCACTTCCTGGATAACATGGTGATGATGTCACTTCCTGAATAACATGGTGATGTCACTTCCTGGATAACATGGTGATGTCACTTCCTGGATAACATGGTTATGTAACTTCCTGGATAACATGGTGATGTCACTTCCTGGATAACATGGTTATGTAACTTCCTGGATAACATGGTGATGTCACTTCCTGGATAACATGGTTATGTAACTTCCTGCATAACATGGTTATGTAACTTCCTGGATAACATGGTGATGTCACTTCCTGGATAACTGTTAGGAATGTGACTTTGCGCTCCGCAGTCCGTGTCGGGCGGCCGAGGAAGCGCTGAATTTCTGTCTGTGTTTGCACTGAATGAACTGTGTTTTACTTTCCAGCCACACCTGCCTTGCCTGTCAGACTTCTGGCAGTGCAGGGGTTACTGCACTGCTAGATCTGTTCAGCTGAGCTTGGTGCTGGATCAGGGCTGCTCCAATCAGCTGCTGGACCTAAGCTCTGATCCTGGATGAAAGGCAGCCAGCTCCTCAGTTCCCTGCTGGCTATTAGTTGTTACTAGTCCCAGCTCCCTGCTCCTTTCCCAGCGTTCCCTGTCCTAATCCCCTTGCTATTGCTCTGCCCGTGTTCTGACCTCTTGCTTGACATTTGACTATCCGCTCTCTTTCTGATTTTGTACTACGTTGTCCGATTGGTTTTGACTCGGTTAGCTGACTAACCTCCATTGTTTTTTTTGTCTGTCTACGTTTTGTGTCTTCACCTACTTAGTGTAGGGACCGACTCCGTGGTTGTCCACGACCGTTTAGGGTTGTCCGTGGCAAGTAGGCAGGGAACATTGGTTGGGGCAAGTTTCAGGGTGCACTGTCTTGTCTATGTCTCCCTAGCCTGACAATAACATGGTGATGTCACTTCCTGGATAACATGGTGATGATGTCACTTCCTGGATAACATGGTGATGTCACTTCCTGGATAACATGGTGATGTCACTTCCTAGATAACATGGTGATGATGTCACTTCCTGGATAACATGGTGATGTCACTTCCTGGATAACATGGTGATGTCACTTCCTAGATAACATGGTGATGATGTCACTTCCTGGATAACATGGTGATGTCTTGACTGTTTTACACAGTCGAGCCCTGTGTCATCTATGGAGAGGGGAGGGGGGAGGAAAGAGAACAAAGGATTACACAGCAGGACCTGTGTAAAAGCTAGTATTCAGAGGTCAGTACTGACTGTCAGAGGAGATAGCCTGGCGATGTAGCTGTAAATTAACTCTTTGATGCCTCATCTCCCTTCACCCCTCCCCTCTCCATAAGAGAACCATGAAGACAGGGGGGAGAGCTTCAAAGTGGTCTCCTATGTCAGTGCACGCTTATAGATCCCATCACTCAGCTCAGTAATCATGTGGCCAGGGCTGCACCAGCAATGCCTATGGTTAGTCAGCCACCAGCCGCATTTATTACACAGGAACGGAAGGTAACGTCCTCATAGGTTCAGTGAGTGATCAGCTGATCTGGTTCTTCTGCTGCCGTGTGAGAGGGGCCCTCGGTCTCTGTATGGCTGCTATGGGGTCTCTCCTTTTATCCCGACCACATGACAGCCGTGGGCACAAGGCCTAATGGGGCAATAATATAACTTACCAGACGGATCTCACAACACAAACTAAAGGGTCACTGTCGTTTTAAAGAGCGTCTGAGACGTCCTCAGGCTTCTGGATCAGCGCTGGATGGTGAGGACTGGGAGGGATGAATAGACGCATTGTTGGCCATTGGTCCCATGACAGATTCTCTATTAGGAAGCACTGACATCCTGTCCACGTCTAATATCATTTACTGCTCAATGATTCACACGTCTCTTATGTCAGCTTTACAGACTTGTATTGTATATGGAGGGTATATAGCTGGTCCTGGTATGTGCTGGTATGTGGCTGCTCCTGTATATAGGAGGGTATGTGGCTGGTCCTGTATATGGAGGGTATGTGGCTGCTCCTGTATATAGAGGGTATGTGGCTGCTCCTGTATATGGAGGGTATGTGGCTGCTCCTGTATATAGAGGGTATGTGGCTGGTCCTGTATATGGAGGGTATGTGGCTGGTCCTGTATATGGAGGGTATGTGGCTGGTCCTGTATATGGAGGGTATGTGG
The DNA here is from genome assembly GCF_027789765.1 of Dendropsophus ebraccatus. Classification (NCBI taxonomy): domain Eukaryota; kingdom Metazoa; phylum Chordata; class Amphibia; order Anura; family Hylidae; genus Dendropsophus; species Dendropsophus ebraccatus. The sequence goes on along the minus strand of NC_091461.1, from coordinate 123,046,585 downwards.
CTGGTCCTGTATATAGGATATGTGGCTGCTCCTGTATATGGAGGGTATGTGGCTGTATATGGAGGGTATGTGGCTGGTCCTGTATATGGAGGGTATGTGGCTGTATATGGAGGGTATGTGGCTGCTCCTGTATATGGAGGGTATGTGGCCTGTCCTGTATATGGAGGGTATGTGGCTGCTCCTGTATATGGAGGGTATGTGGCTGGTCCTGTATATAGAGGGTATGTGGCTGCTCCTGTATATGGAGGGTATGTGGCTGCTCCTGTATATGGAGGGTATGTGGCTGGTCCTGTATATGGAGGGTATGTGGCTGTATATGGAGGGTATGTGGCTGCTCCTGTATATGGAGGGTATGTGGCTGCTCCTGTATATGGAGGGTATGTGGCTGGTCCTGTATATAGGGTATGTGGCTGGTCCTGTATATAGGGTATGTGGCTGGTCCTGTATATAGAGGGTATGTGGCCGCTCCTGTATATGGAGAGTATGTGGCTGGTCCTGTATATGGAGGGTATGTGGCTGCTCCTGTATATGGGGTATGTGGCTGTATATGGAGGGTATGTGGCCGGTCCTGTATATGGAGGGTATGTGGCTGTATATGGAGAGTATGTGGCTGGTCCTGTATAAGGAGGGTATGTGGCTGCTCCTGTATATGGAGGGTATGTGGCCGGTCCTGTATATGGAGGGTATGTGGCTGCTCCTGTATATGGAGGGTATGTGGCTGTATATGGAGGGTATGTGGCTGGTCCTGTATATGGAGGGTATGTGGCTGCTCCTGTATATGGAGGGTATGTGGCCGGTCCTGTATATGGAGGGTATGTGGCTGCTCCTGTATATGGAGGGTATGTGGCTGTATATGGAGGGTATGTGGCTGCTCCTGTATATGGAGGGTATGTGGCCGGTCCTGTATATGGAGGGTATGTGGCTGTATATGGAGGGTATGTGGCTGGTCCTGTATATGGAGGGTATGTGGCTGGTCCTGTATATAGAGGGTATGTGGCTGGTCCTGTATATGGAGGGTATGTGGCTGGTCCTGTGTATAGAGGGTATGTGGCTGGTCCTGTATATAGAGGGTATGTGGCTGGTCCTGTATATGGAGGGTATGTGGCTGGTCCTGTATATGGAGGGTATGTGGCTGCTCCTGTATATGGAGGGTATGTGGCTGTATATGGAGGGTATGTGGCTGGTCCTGTATATGGAGGGTATGTGGCTGTATATATAGGGTATGTGGCTGCTCCTGTATATGGAGGGTATGTGGCTGGTCCTGTATATGGAGGGTATGTGGCTGGTCCTGTATATGGAGGGTATGTGGCTGGTCCTGTATATGGAGGGTATGTGGCTGGTCCTGTATATGGAGGGTATGTGGCAGGCCCTGTATATGGAGGGTATGTGGCTGGTCCTGTATATGGAGGGTATGTGGCTGCTCCTGTATATAGAGGGTATGTGGCTGGTCCTGTATATAGAGGGTATATGGCTGCTCCTGTATATGGAGGGTATGTGGCTGCTCCTGTATATAGAGGGTATGTGGCTGGTCCTGTATATAGAGGGTATGTGGCTGGTCCTGTATATAGAGGGTATATGGCTGCTCCTGTATATGGAGGGTATGTGGCTGCTCCTGTATATGGAGGGTATGTGGCTGGTCCTGTATATGGAGGGTATGTGGCTGTATATGGAGGGTATGTGGCTGCTCCTGTATATGGAGGGTATGTGGCTGCTCCTGTATATGGAGGGTATGTGGCTGCTCCTGTATATAGGGTATGTGGCTGCTCCTGTATATGGAGGGTATGTGGCTGCTCCTGTATATGGAGGGTATGTGGCTGGTCCTGTATATAGAGGGTATGTGGCTGGTCCTGTATATAGGGTATATGGCTGCTCCTGTATATAGAGGGTATGTGGCTGGTCCTGTATATGGAGGGTATGTGGCTGCTCCTGTATATGGAGGGTATGTGGCTGGTCCTGTATATAGAGGGTATGTGGCTGTATATGGACGGTATATAGCTGGTCCTGTATATGGAGGGTATGTGGCTGCTCCTGTATATGGAGGGTATGTGGCTGGTCCTGTATATGGAGGGTATGTGGCTGGTCCTGTATATAGAGGGTATATAGCTGGTCCTGTATATGGAGGGTATATGGCTGGTCCTGTATATGGAGGGTATGTGGCTGGTCCTGTATATGGAGGGTATGTGGCTGGTCCTGTATATGGAGGGTATATAGCTGGTCCTGTATATGGAGGGTATGTGGCTGGTCCTGTATATGGAGGGTGTGTGGCTGGTCCTGTATATGGAGGGTATGTGGCTGGTCCTGTATATGGAGGGTATGTGGCTGGTCCTGTATATGGAGGGTATGTGGCTGCTCCTGTATATAGGAGGGTATGTGGCTGGTCCTGTATATGGGAGGGTATGTGGCTGGTCCTGTATATGGAGGGTATGTGGCTGTATATGGAGGGTATGTGGCTGCTCCTGTATATGGAGGGTATGTGGCTGCTCCTGTATATGGAGGGTATGTGGCTGGTCCTGTATATAGAGGGTATGTGGCTGGTCCTGTATATGGAGGGTATGTGGCTGGTCCTGTATATGGAGGGTATGTGGCTGCTCCTGTATATGGAGGGTATGTGGCTGGTCCTGTATATGGAGGGTATGTGGCTGTATATGGAGGGTATGTGGCTGCTCCTGTATATGGAGGGTATGTGGCTGCTCCTGTATATGGAGGGTATGTGGCTGGTCCTGTATATAGGGTATGTGGCTGCTCCTGTATATGGAGGGTATGTGGCTGCTCCTGTATATGGAGGGTATGTGGCTGGTCCTGTATATAGGGTATGTGGCCGGTCCTGTATATAGAGGGTATGTGGCCGCTCCTGTATATGGAGAGTATGTGGCTGGTCCTGTATATGGAGGGTATGTGGCTGCTCCTGTATATAGGAGGGTATGTGGCTGCTCCTGTATAAGGAGGGTATGTGGCCGGTCCTGTATATGGAGGGTATGTGGCTGTATATGGAGGGTATGTGGCTGGTCCTGTATATGGAGGGTATGTGGCTGGTCCTGTATATAGAGGGTATGTGGCTGGTCCTGTATTTGGAGGGTATGTGGCTGGTCCTGTATATAGAGGGTATGTGGCTGGTCCTGTATATAGAGGGTATGTGGCTGGTCCTGTATATGGAGGGTATGTGGCTGGTCCTGTATATGGAGGGTATGTGGCTGGTCCTGTATATGGAGGGTATGTGGCTGGTCCTGTATATGGAGGGTATGTGGCTGCTCCTGTATATGGAGGGTATGTGGCTGGTCCTGTATATGGAGGGTATGTGGCTGGTCCTGTATATGGAGGGTATGTGGCTGGTCCTGTATATGGAGGATATGTGGCTGTATATGGAGTGTATGTAGCTGGTCCTGTATATGGAGGGTATGTGGCTGGTCCTGTATATGGAGGATATGTGGCTGTATATGGAGTGTATGTAGCTGGTCCTGTATATGGAGGGTATGTGGCTGGTCCTGTATATGGAGGGTATGTGGCTGGTCCTGTATATGGAGGGTATGTGGCTGGTCCTGTATATGGAGGGTATGTGGCTGTATATGGAGGGTATGTGGCTGGTCCTGTATATGGAGGGTATGTGGCTGTATATGGAGGGTATGTGGCTGGTCCTGTATATGGAGGGTATGTGGCTGCTCCTGTATATGGAGGGTATGTGGCTGGTCCTGTATATAGAGGGTATGTGGCTGGTCCTGTATATGGAGGGTATGTGGCCGGTCCTGTATATGGAGGGTATGTGGCTGGTCCTGTATATGGAGGGTATGTGGCCGGTCCTGTATATGGGAGGGTATGTGGCTGGTCCTGTATATGGAGTGTATGTGGCTGGTCCTGTATATAGGGTATGTGGCTAGTCCTGTATATAGAGGGTATGTGGCTGTATATGGAGGGTATGTGGCTGGTCCTGTATATGGAGGGTGTGTGGCTGGTCCTGTATATGGAGGGTATGTGGCTGCTCCTGTATATGGATGGTATATAGCTGCTCCTGTATATGGAGGGTATGTGGCTGGTCCTGTATATGGGAGGGTATGTGGCTGGTCCTGTATATGGGAGGGTATGTGGCTGGTCCTGTATATGGAGGGTATGTGGCTGGTCCTGTATATGGAGGGTATATAGCTGGTCCTGTATATGGAGGGTATGTGGCTGCTCCTGTATATGGAGGGTATGTAGCTGGTCCTGTATATAGAGGGTATGTGGCTGGTCCTGTATATAGAGGGTATGTGGCTGCTCCTGTATATGGAGGGTATGTGGCTGGTCCTGTATATGGGAGGGTATGTGGCTGGTCCTGTATATGGGAGGGTATGTGGCTGGTCCTGTATATGGGAGGGTATGTGGCTGGTCCTGTATATGGAGGGTATATAGCTGGTCCTGTATATGGAGGGTATGTGGCTGGTCCTGTATATAGAGGGTATGTGGCTGGTCCTGTATATGGAGGGTATATAGCTGGTCCTGTATATGGAGGGTATGTGGCTGCTCCTGTATATGGAGGGTATGTAGCTGGTCCTGTATATGGAGGGTATGTGGCTGGTCCTGTATATAGAGGGTGTGTGGCTGGTCCTGTATATGGGAGGGTATGTGGCTGCTCCTGTATATAGAGGGTATGTGGCTGCTCCTGTATATGGGAGGGTATGTGGCTGGTCCTGTATATGGGAGGGTATGTGGCTGGTCCTGTATATGGAGGGTATGTGGCTGCTCCTGTATATGGAGGGTATGTGGCTGGTCCTGTATATAGAGGGTATGTGGCTGCTCCTGTATATAGAGGGTATGTGGCTGGTCCTGTATATAGAGGGTATGTGGCTGGTCCTGTATATGGAGGGTATGTGGCTGGTCCTGTATATGGAGGGTATGTGGCTGGTCCTGTATATGGAGGGTATGTGGCTGGTCCTGTATATGGGAGGGTATGTGGCTGGTCCTGTATATGGAGGGTATATAGCTGGTCCTGTATATGGAGGGTATATGGCTGGTCCTGTATATGCAGCCACATACCCTCTATATACAGGAGCAGCCACATACCCTCTATATACAGGACCGGCCACATACCCTCCATATACAGGACCGGCCACATACCCTCTATATACAGGACCAGCCACATACCCTCCATATACAGGAGCAGCCACATACCCTCCATATACAGGACCAGCCACATACCCTCCATATACAGGACCAGCCACATACCCTCCATATACAGGACCAGCCACATACCCTCTATATACAGGACCAGCCACATACCCTCTATATACAGGAGCAGCCATATACCCTCCATATACAGCCACATACCCTCCATATACAGGACCAGCCACATACCCTCCATATACAGGACCAGCCACATACCCTCCATATACAGGAGCAGCCACATACCCTCTATATACAGGACCAGCCACATACCCTCCCATATACAGGACCAGCCACATACCCTCCATATACAGGACCAGCCACATACCCTCCATATACAGGACCAGCCACATATCCTCCATATACATGACCAGCCACATACCCTCCATATACAGCCACATACCCTCCATATACAGGACCAGCCACATAACCTCCATATACATGACCAGCCACATACCCCTATGTAGATCACCATTCCCATAAACCATGTGCAGTATCACTGAGTTCTGCTGCCCCCTACAGGCAGTACTGGTTATGTCTTCTCTAAAACAACAATACTGTACATAAATAATCTTGTGTTAGATCTGGTGCCGGCAGTCGGGGCCACAAGATGGGTCTCCGCAGGCCTAGCTACATGTAGAATACTCGCGGCCACTTCCATCACAGCTTTATACTTTGCCATTATGAAAATATTCGATACACTCCTGAAGAACCTGTATAACCGCGTCTATAGATATCTTATATACATGGAAATGAGATTCCTTCTCCTCTAGTATCTTTACAGTGCAATGTCCATGGTGCTCGTAGTGACGTCACTGCAAAGTAGACATCTGTGTGTAAGAGGGGAGACAACAATACACTGCTGAAAGAATAAAGGGAACACAACACAATATAACTCCGAGTAAGGCCGTGTTCAGACTGCATTTGTGTGCATCTGTTTTCCCACTGACTTCCATTATATCCCTGGCGCAGTGCACTGGTTGGCTGAGCGCCAGGATTTGCCGGTTAAGGGGGCTGACTTTTCCATAGTCGCAGTGGGATGACAATCTCGCTGCGAGTATGTAATCTCATTTAAGTGACTGGGGAGGTATCCGCTGCGGATACGCTATGTGTGAACCCACCCTAAAGGGGTATTCCAGCCAGGATTTTTAAAATGGAATGGTTGTGCTTAATTCCCTTAGGTTGGGTTCACACTGTGCTTTTGCAATCCGTTTTCTCATCCGTTTTATGCAAATAAACGTCTTTCCATTGACTTCCATTAGAAAAAAGGAAAAAACAACAGATCAAAATGCGTCCGTTTTTTTTATAGCGTACACAAAAACATGGTCGACCACTTTTTTGTGTATGATAAAAAGATGCATCCGTTTTTCATCCTCTTTTTTAAATTAAAAACGGATGAAAAAAACACAGTGTGAACCTTTAACCCCCTATATCCCCCCACAAATAATTTTATTCGAGAATCTCGCTCATTTACTGAGTTGCGGTTTGTAATAATTCTTAGCTTGTTTTGCAGAATGTTCCGGTTATCTGTAATCCAAGGTTTCCCTGTATTGCATTATTATCTTTTATGCCAAATTAATGGGGACGTAGATTAAGGAATCATTTTGGCGATCTGGGGTCCGGCACCATCTCACCTCTTCTGTTTCCCTGCACGGTCAGAGGGGTTTCCTCCAGCTGCATCCAGGGGGAGCTCGCTGCATGCAGAACTGTCCGGCTCCTATTAAGTTCTATGAGTTGTATGATTCCCATGCACAGAGCTCCCTGTAGTGGCGGCTGCAGCCAAAGCTCTGTCATATCCAAAGTACAATCACATCAGTAACATGTGGCCTGGGCTGCACGGTGTGAACAATCTCCAACACTATTATATGGGGAGAGACAATATCTACAGCACCAACCATCAACTGTACGATGAGGCTCAGTATAGGCCCTATGTGTAGACCCCTTAGGGGAGCGCTCCTCTATATATATATATATATATACAGCAGCATGTCTGTGTCAGTCTGTGGTGGAGGCAGGGCTGTATTAACAACTGCTGCTGCCCTAGGCACTAAACCTGAAGACGCCCCATCTACACGCTCCTATTGGCGATACCAGACCTGACCAATAACACCATACCCCTCACCCCCTGAAAAAAGACACCAGATTTACTGGCAAGTCTGAACGGGAGGAGGGAAACTAAAAAAATTAAAACAAAAAAAATAGTTTTTTCTGTCCCCCTGCTCCCTGGTGCTGCCCCCCTGCAAGGTGCTGCCCTAGGCACCGGACCACGGGTGCCTAGTGGTAAATACGGCCCTAGGTGGAGGTGGTGTATTCTCTCCAGTCTCCCAGTACTTATCAGCTGCTGTATGTCCTGCAGGAAGTGGTGTATTCCCTCCAGTCTGACACAGTCCTCTCTGCTGCCACCTCTGTCCATGTCAGGAACTGTCCAGAGCAGCAGCAAATCCCCATAGAAATACGGCAAATTAGAGATGAGAAAAACTGGAGCACTCACCGATCTTCCAAGCTTAAAAGTCCTTTTTTGCATCAGACTTCAATCCAATAGGTGAGGGAGGACAGGTGGTCTTGCGGGTGCGTACAACCCCCGGAACAACGTTTCACGCCCACTCAGTGCTTCTTCCTGCCGGTAGTCGGCAGGAAGAAGCGCTGAGTGGGCGTGAAATTTCGTAACATTTTAACATATGTTATTGCCCAACAAAAGTTATAAAAATTACTAATAGGCACTTATTATAGGAAAGGCACCTATAGAGCATTTCATCTGTACTTACTACAGCATGGTGTGTTCAGGTCCCTGCACTTACTACAACATGGCGTGTTCAGGTCCCTGCACTTACTACAACATGGAGTGTTCAGGTCCCTGCACTTACTACAACATGGCGTGTTCAGGTCCCTGCACTTATTACAGCATGGCGTGTTCAGGTCCCTGCACTTACTACAACATGGCGTGTTCAGGTCCCTGCACTTACTACAGCATGGCGTGTTCAGGTCCCTGCACTTACTACAACATGGCGTGTTCAGGTCTCTGCACTTACTACAGCATGGCGTGTTCAGGTCCCTGCACTTACTACAACATGGTGTGTTCAGATCCCTGCACTTACTACAGCATGGCGTGTTCAGGTCTCTGCACTTACTACAGCATGGCGTGTTCAGGTCTCTGCACTTACTACAGCATGGCGTGTTCAGGTCTCTGCACTTACTACAGCATGGTGTGTTCAGATCCCTGCAGCTACTACAGCATGGTGTGTTCAGGTCCCTGCAGCTACTACAGCATGGCGTGTTCAGGTCCCTGCACTTACTACAGCATGGCGTGTTCAGGTCTCTGCACTTACTACAGCATGGCGTGTTCAGGTCTCTGTACTTACTACAGCATGGCGTGTTCAGGTCTCTGCACTTACTACAGCATGGCGTGTTCAGGTCTCTGTACTTACTACAGCATGGCGTGTTCAGGTCCCTGTACTTACTACAGCATGGCGTGTTCAGGTCTCTGCACTTACTACAGCATGGCGTGTTCAGGTCCCTGCACTTACTACAGCATGGTGTGTTCAGGTCCCTGCACTTACTACAGCATGGCGTGTTCAGGTCTCTGTAAAGTTGGTGATGTCACATCACATAAACTGCGGACAGACTGGAGCAGCAGGAATTGGCAGTTTACGTGACATCACCAACTTAACAGAGACCTGAACACGCCATGCTGTAGTAAGTGCAGGGACCTGAACACGCCATGCTGTAGTAACTGCAGAGACCTGAACACGCCATGCTGTAGTAAGTGCAGAGACCTGAACACGCCATGCTGTAGTAAGTGCAGAGACCTGAACACGCCATGCTGTAGTAAGTGCAGGGACCTGAACACACCATGCTGTAGTAAGTGCAGAGACCTGAACACGCCATGCTGTAGTAAGTGCAGACACCTGAACACGCCATGTTGTAGTAAGTGCAGACACCTGAACACGCCATATTGTAGTAAGTGCAGGGACCTGAACACGCCATGTTGTAGTAAGTGCAGAGACCTGAACACGCCATGTTGTAGTAAGTGCAGGGACCTGAACACGCCATGTTGTAGTAAGTGCAGGGACCTGAACACGCCATGTTGTAGTAAGTGCAGGGACCTGAACACGCCATGTTGTAGTAAGTGCAGGGACCTGAACACGCCATGCTGTAGTAAGTGCAGGGACCTGAACACGCCATGCTGTAGTAAGTACAGAGACCTAAACATGCTATGCTGTAGTAAGTGCAGGGACCTGAACACAACATGATGTAGTAATTACAAAGACCTGAACACACCATGCTGTAGTAAGTGCAGGGACCTGAACACGCCATGCTGTAATAAGTGCAGGGACCTGAACATGCTATGCTGTAGTAAGTGCAGGGACCTGAACACGCCATGCTGTAGTAAGTGCAGAGACCTGAACACACCATGCTTTAGTAAGTGCAGGGACCTGAACACGCCATGCTGTAATAAGTGCAGGGACCTGAACATGCTATGCTGTAGTAAGTGCAGGGACCTGAACACGCCATGCTGTAGTAAGTGCAGAGACCTGAACACGCCATGCTGTAGTAAGTGCAGGGACCTGAACATGCCATGCTGTAGTAAGTGCAGGGACCTGAACACACCATGCTGTAGTAAGTGCAGAGACCTGAACACGCCATGCTGTAGTAAGTGCAGAGAAAATGCTCTATAGGTGCGTTTCCCTTAATAATTGTCTATAAGTAATTTTCATGAATTTTGTTGAGCAACAACAGAGCTTAAAATTATTTTGCCGATTATTTTTCCCGGACTTCCCCTTTAACCAAAGCAGTGACAGATACCCTTTAAATCTTATTTTAAATGATGTTTTATTAATTCATGCCTGACATTTCTGTTGTTCTCTGTCTCTGAGAAGTGAGCGGCAGTCACTCGGCATTCTGATCCCACAAGTCAGTGAATAGATCGCCACTTGTGCCAGCGAACAACGTCTGCCAAGAAACACTGGAGACGGGAGAAGTTACATCACAAGAAACACTGAACTATATTTACTCCTTTCCATCCATTACCTCGGGGTGCGGCCTACACAGGTCACCACTACATGGAATATTCTAGCTATGCTTTGTCTGACGAACTACCGCTATACATCTGTCGTATGCCGGGTAGCTATGCGGTGTTGTGGCAGCTAGGTGGGTGTAGGGTCACTTGGACACTTATCATGGTGGCCAAGAGTAGTGTTGGAACCCACCCCCGAACAGCAGGCACCGTGCATCTGTAAAACTTCAGTGCAATACAATAGAATACTGGTGGCAAATTGAGGAAGAGAAAGGTAGAAGGTGAGGTAGCTTGAGGAGTGAGTATGGACACCATCTTGCGATACCTTACAAAGGCACTTTACCCACATGGTATAAAAAGTTAGTGGACCACCCGTACCGGGACACTACAAACTCCCTCGCTTGAAAGAAGCTGACCACGATGTAACACCTAGGGAAAATTGGCGACAGAAGGTGAGCACGTCAGGTGCAGGTGACAGAGGAAGACAAAGTAGAAGGTGAGATAGACTGAGGAGTGAGTAAGAGGACCTTCTTAGGGGCCTTATCCAACTAGTAATGTACTCTTCCAGGATGAGCTTGTAGTAGAAGTGTATAGAAGAGAAGAATACCCGTACTCACGTTTAGGTGTGCTACCTGATCACCATCTGCCCAACTAGTTCAGACAGTGCCAGGCTGGGTAGTACGAGCCCCGGGACTTTACAACTGAGTGTAGAAGACTTTTCGTGGCTTCTCAGAAGAGTCGTGCGTTAGTCAGTAGGATACGTCAGCTTCAGATATTTGTCCTACTGGGGGTCATTACCTAGCTGTACCTATAGGAGAGGGATCCCAGGCGTGGATAAGGTTTCCTCAGAGGACGGCTACCCCACCTAAGGGTTTAGCACTCCATTCTAGAACAGGTTACTTGCTTGGAAAACTCTCCCTGGCTGTGTCTCTTTCTCATAGACTAACAACTGAAGACCTCCCACCAGAAACTGACCTCCCTTTTATAGGGGCAACTGAGCTTCCCTGTGATTATCGGAGAGGAGAGAGAAGAAGTTTAACTGGTAGAAAAGTGAGGGAAAAGCACCTAAACCTGTAATTGGTTAAATGAAAACATGTGACATAAAACAGTTATCCCATGGCTTTCCTTCAGCTGTGCAGACAATAAATAAGACAGTGACACCTAATGGGCAAAATACATATCACATCTCCTTCATCCCCTTTTGTGCAATACCTCACAAAGGCACTTTACCCAGGTGGTATAAAAACTTAGTGGATCACCTGTACGGACCTCATAGGATCTCCAGAATCTGCCAGAGAAATATTTGAGGCTCCAACACATTCAGTAGTTAGGTCCCTTGTACCCCTATATAGTAGTTACACCCCTCTGTACCCCTATATAGTAGTTACACCCCTCTGTACCCCTATATAGTAGTTACACCTTTCTGTACCCCTATATAGTAGTTACACCCCTCTGTACCCCTATATAGTAGTTACACCCCTCTGTACCCCTATATAGTAGTTACACCCCTCTGTAACCCTATATAGTAGGTACACCCCTCTGTACCCCTATATAGTAGTTACACCCCTCTGTACCCCTACATAGTAGTTACACCCCTTCTGTAACCCTATATAGTAGGTACACCCCTCTGTACCCCTATATAGTAGTTACACCCCTCTGTACCCCTACATAGTAGTTACACCCCTCTGTACCCCTATATAGTAGTTACACCCCTCTGTACCCCTATATAGTAGTTACACCTTTCTGTACCCCTATATAGTAGTTACACCCCTCTGTACCCCTATATAGTAGTTACACCCCTCTGTACCCCTATATAGTAGTTACACCCCTCTGTACCCCTATATAGTAGTTACACCCCTCTGTAACCCTATATAGTAGGTACACCCCTCTGTACCCCTATATAGTAGTTACACCCCTCTGTAACCCTATATAGTAGTTACACCCCTCTGTGCCCCCATAGCTTTAAGGTGTCCCTGTGGTATATAGACCCCTGTGTGCTCCTCCAGTTATATACAGCCCTCCTGTGCGCTTCCCCAGTAGTATATAGCCCCCTTGGGCGCTCTCCCCAGTAGTATATAGACCCCCCATGTGCTACCACAGAAGTATATAGCCCCCTGGGTGCTCTCCCCAGTAGTATGTAGCCCCCCCTGTGCACTTCCAGTAGTATATAGCCCCCTGTGTGCTCCCCAGTAGTATATAGCCCCTCTGTGCGCTCCCCCAGTAGTATATAGCCCCCCTGTGCGATCTCCCCAGTAGTATATAGCCCCTCTGTGAGCTCCCCCAGAAGTATATAGCCCCCCCGTGCTCTCCCCAAAAGTATATAGCCCCCCTGTGCTCTCCCCCAATAGTATATAGACTCCCTGTGCTCTCCCCCAATAGTATATAGCGCCCCCGCCAGTGTGCTCCCACTCCGATATGACATTATAAAAACAAACACTTATACTGACCTGGGTCCACTCGTTCCTCTTCTCTTCATTCTTGTGGCCGCACTTCCTGTGGTCACAAGAGGCCGCACTTCCCTTACCCTGGCGCCGGGCGCTCCAGTGACGTTGGGCGCCGACACCAGGGGGAGAGTGCGGCCTCTTGTGACTGCAGGAAGTGCGGCCAGAAGAGTGACTGACAGGGAGGGAGCCAATGGCTTTCTCTGTCAGTGCTGCGGCGGACGGGGGGGGGGGGGGAGGGGGGCTGCAGGCGGCGCCATGGATGGGTAAGTAGATTACCCATCCATGGCACTTCCCCCTGACAGGCTGGTGGCCGGAGCTCTGTGCGACCGCAATGGTCGCACATAGCAAAGGCCGGCCTGCTCAGGGGGGCCCTTTAACCAGTGGGCCTGGTGCACGTGCACCTTTTTCCCTCTGGTTAAAGCTGCCCTGGTTCCCATCATGCCTGGAAAACCAAAGATATGGCTTTAGCTGCCCAGGTATGATGGGGATTGTAGTTTTGTAAGAGCTGGAGGGAGGCAAGTAAATGAGCTAATTACACTGCTTAAAGGGAATGTGTCACCTAAATGTCCTTTAACTGGATAGACTGAGAATTTAAAAAAAAAGTTCTTTAATTCTAATCTGCTTTTTATTTTCTGACTGTAATATTTTTATTTCACTATTTGTACATTGTTATGGGGGCAGCCATATTGCCTGAGCTTTTCTCAACAGCATTTAGTGACATTCTTTACAGCAAGCCTATTAGACATAGACAACAATAGACAAACTCTGTCCCCTTGAGATGAATGTGAGACATTACTGAGCGCGCTCTGTGACCTGTGAGGAGGTCATTCCACAGGGAGCTGCTATTGTCTCCTCTATCTACTGGTGTCACATGACGCTGCAATGCTGTACAGATCACTTTACTGCAGCCTCCTCTTATCACCACAGACACAACAGGAAGTCTCAGCTTAGTTTTAGCCTCAGTGGTGAGAATGAGAACTGCAAGATATGAGGATTATTATATAATATAGAGAGAAAATGGAAAATTAGGAAAAATGTCACCAGAAATTCTTTAAAAATCTGTTTAACATAAAACTGTTATTTATACAATAAGTCATTTTCTAAGGACACTGTCCCTTTAAAGATTGTGGGGCCGTTCACTGACATCATTGTTGGCCACATCATCTGCTTACATGGGAAGATGTGAGGCTGAGCAGCGGTGGCTTCATAGAGCTGCATGATACCAGCGATCAGCAGATGAATCTGCACCCGCTTGTTGATCAGCTGCCTGCTGGCTCTTTTATATGAAGCAATAATTGGTTCGGCCGTGTAAAGGGCAGATTATGGGCGGTCAGCGTCCCCGTCTGACGGGTAAACTCTTTAGGGCACATTTACTATCGTGCATTTTTTTTTGTGCTCCGCAAGTAAAATGTATCATTAGGCGCACGGGCCTTGATGAATTTTGTGCTATTTTTTCGGCTAACAAAACGACCACATGGTTAGAGTACTGCTGTGCAATTCTCTGCACAAAAACTAAAAAAGTACATTATAAATCTGGCTAATAAAGAAGCTAACCTGAAACCACATCAAGGGCGCGCAAAATACCAAATTAGCCAAAACAATGAAGCAAAGAGGTTGATAAATCAGCCCCTGAAACTTGGTTGATGCCCTTCTAGGACCTGGATCTGTTGTGGTTGCTGTATATAGAGAGGATTACCTATACATTATAGAGAGGATTACCTGTACATTATATACAGAGGATTACCTATACATTATAGAGAGGATTACCTATACATTATAGAGAGGATTACCTGTACATTATAGAGAGATTACATTTCCTGTACATTATATAGAGATTACATTACCTGTACATTATATAGAGAGGATTACCTATACATTATAGAGAGGATTACCTATACATTATAGAGAGGATTACCTGTACATTATAGAGAGATTACATTTCCTGTACATTATATAGAGATTACATTACCTGTACATTATATAGAGAGGATTACCTATACATTATAGAGAGGATTACCTGTACATTATATACAGAGGATTACCTATACATTATAGAGAGGATTACCTATACATTATAGAGAGGATTACCTATACATTATAGAGAGGATTACCTGTACATTATAGAGAGATTACATTTCCTGTACATTATATAGAGATTACATTACATCCCATATATACACCTACATATACAATACAGCACACATATAATATACACTGGGTATATGGCAGGATGTGGCAGAGGCCGACCTATCACTTGTGCAGCCTGTTCAGCTGCACAGGGGCCCAGGCCAATAAAGGGGCCCGCCAGGCTCAGACTCTAAAGTGGGCCCCCCAGGCGGCATCTGCACATGGGAAGTGCGGGCGGCATACTCCTGTGGGGCCCCTTCAGTGACTGGATGCTGTGCCCGGTCGGGGCTGGTTCTCCTCCTCTCCTGCACTGTGCTGCTGCTGCTGCTGACACCCCTCCCCCTCCTGTACTCCACTGTCCGGCATACCTTGTATGAGGAGGAGAGGAGAGAGAACATGTGGTGACAGGGGCTGGAGGGATCCTGCAGGGTTATGGCTGCCAGGGACAGGACTGTGAAGAGGAGCAGCAGCAGCTCTGACAGGGAGGGATTATTGTCAGTGTGTCTGTCAGGCTGCTGGAAGGTGTAAGATAGAGGGTGGACTGTGTAAGGGCCCTATTCCACCGGACGATTACCGTTCAGATTATCGATAAATTGTTCGAATCTAAACGATAATCGTTTGTTTGAAACGCAGTTAACGATTAACGACAGAACGAGAAATCGTTGATCGCTTTATAAGACCTGGACCTATTTTTATCGTTGCTCGTTCGCAAATCGTTCGCATTGAATAAGACATTGTTCGGTCGTTCGCAATAGATACGAACGCAATAGCGAATAAATAGCGAAGAAAAAACTATCGCAATTACGATTATCGTTCCATGGAAATGAGTGAACGTTTTCAGGTCTTTCGCAATAGCGGTCGTTTGAGATCGTTAATCGTTAACGATTATGCAAACGATAATCGTCCGGTGGAATAGGGCCCTAAGAGAAAGCACCCCCCCCCTCTCTGGTGCTGTAAGTTTTATTATAAGTTTATGCCTTTTAGCCAATATCTGTGCCCCCCCCCCCCCCCTGCATGCTGCTGGTTGTTTTTCTCTTTCATCTCCCCTTAAGCAGCCACATACAGTACATGTCCCCCACCTGTGCAGCCACATACAGTACATGTATCCCACCTGTGCAGCCACATACAGTACATGTCTCCCACCTGTGCAGCCACACACAGTACATGTATCCCACCTGGGCAGCCACATACAGTACATGTCTCCCACCTGTGCAGCCACATACAGTACATGTATCCTACCTGTGCAGCCACATAAAGTACATGTATCCCCCCTGTGCAGCCACATACAGTACATGTCTCCCACCTGTGCAGCCACATACAGTACATGTCTCCCACCTGTGCAGCCACATACAGTACATGTCCCCCACCTGTGCAGCCACATACAGTACATGTATCCCACCTGTGCAGCCACATACAGTACATGTATCCCACCTGGGCAGCCACATACAGTACATGTATCCCACCTGTGCAGCCACATACAGTACATGTATCCCACCTGTGCAGCCACACACAGTACATGTATCCCACCTGTGCAGCCACATACAGTACATGTCTCCCACCTGTGCAGCCACATACAGTACATGTAACCCACCTGTGCAGCCACATACAGTACATGTATCCCACCTGTGCAGCCACATACAGTACATGTCTCCCACCTGTGCAGCCACATACAGTACATGTCTCCCACCTGTGCAGCCACATACAGTACATGTCTCCCACCTGTGCAGCCACATACAGTACATGCAGCCTGCAGCCCTCAGGATGTGCTGGGACTTGAAGTACAAATGATCAGATAACGCAAGGGGTTGTCCTCTTGAAAACTACAACTCCCAGCATTCTCTGAGAGCTTCATAAGTGTAAGGCATTCTGAGAGTTGTAGTTATTGTTATTCCCGGAGTTGTGGTCACAGATACATCAGTGCAGGATGGGACCAGGTCTGCATGTCGCTTCTGATGGGTTCTTTATTTCGGTGCCCCTCATGATCAGTTCTATTGGTGGTCACAGGTACCTCAGTGCCACACTGGGGCCTGCACAGACTGTAGTACAGTCCTATAGTGGGCCCCGGCATCTGTGTGCGCCCTCCCAGGAAACCAGGACACATGTACCAGATACCCGGGCGTACAGATGTGTGCTCCTTCAAGGCAGAAAGGTGGAGAAACAAATGGGTTATGGGGGCCCAAAGACATTTTTGTGCACAGGGGCCCTCTGCAGTCTGTGTCCGCCCCTGGTGGAATCTGATTGGTTGCCAGGGACAACTGAGACAATTCTAATTTACACCAGTTTGATAAATCTCCCCCTTAGTGTCTTTGTATTAGTTGATATCTTTGTATTAGTTGATATCTTTGTATTAGTTGATATCTTTGTATTAGTTGATATCTTTGTATTAGTTGGTGTCTTTGTATTAGTTGGTGTCTTTGTATTAGTTGATATCTTTGTATTAGTTGGTGTCTTTGTATTAGTTGATATCTTTGTATTAGTTGGTGTCTTTGTATTAGTTGGTGTCTTTGTATTAGTTGATATCTCTTTA
Source organism: Dendropsophus ebraccatus (assembly GCF_027789765.1). Lineage (NCBI taxonomy): Eukaryota > Metazoa > Chordata > Amphibia > Anura > Hylidae > Dendropsophus > Dendropsophus ebraccatus. Next base: position 123,029,343 of record NC_091461.1, on the reverse strand, counting down.
TTAGTTGATGTCTTTGTATTAGTTGGTATCTTTGTATTAGTTGGTATCTTTGTATTAGTTGATATATTTGTATTAGTTGATGTCTTTGTATTAGTTGGTGTCTTTGTATTAGTTGGTGTTTTTGTATTAGTTGATATCTTTGTATTAGTTGATGTCTTTGTATTAGTTGATATCTTTGTATTAGTTGGTGTCTTTGTATTAGTTGATATATTTGTATTAGTTGATGTCTTTGTATTAGTTGATATCTTTGTATTAGTTGATATCTTTGTATTAGTTGATATCTTTGTATTAGTTGATATCTTTGTATTAGTTGATGTCTTTGTATTAGTTGATATCTTTGTATTAGTTGGTGTCTTTGTATTAGTTGATATCTCTTTATTAGTTGATGTCTTTGTATTAGTTGATATATTTGTATTAGTTGATGTCTTTGTATTAGTTGGTGTCTTTGTATTAGTTGATATATTTGTATTAGTTGATGTCTTTGTATTAGTTGGTGTCTTTGTATTAGTTGGTGTCTTTGTATTATTTGATATCTTTGTATTAGTTGGTGTCTTTGTATTAGTTGATATCTTTGTATTAGTTGGTGTCTTTGTATTAGTTTACATCTTTCTGCGCTGGTTGTGATCCCTCACTGATCATCTGATCCATATCCACAGGCGTGTGCATCCTCTGCCCTCCGGAATGTTCTCTCTTATTGTTACAGACCAACCCTTAACCTTCGGCTTAGTAAAGTGTCAGAAGCCGCAGCCGGAGGCCGCTAACATTCCTCAGGTGCCTCCTCCTCTGTCTGTATGAGGAGTAGGGGTATAACTACAGCCGGGAGGGGAACCTGCCGCCCCCCCAGCAGTACTACAACTCCCATCATGCCCAAGGCAACAGCTAGGGGCATGGAGGTTTCCCATCCCTGACAACCAGCGATGGGACCCCTCACCCTGACAACCAGCGATGGGACCCCTCACCCTGACAACCAGCGATGGGACCCCTCACCCTGACAACCAGCGATGGGACCCCTCACCCTGACAACCAGTTACATCAATCAATTTGGTTTCAGTAGAAAATTGTTAAATAAAATACATTTTGGAGGAAAAAACCATAGAATGTGGACTCTCACAATCAGCCGTCCCCTGACTTTACCAGTTGGGAAAATCCCTTTAAGACCATAAAAGTCACGCCAAAGGTTATTTACCAAGTCCGTCGCTGCCGTTCATTTGCTATAGAAGCTTTCCCCAATATGTGTATGGTTTTGGTTGTTGTAAAACTACAACTCCCAGCATGCCCCACAGAACGGGACATATGGCGGCTGGAAACAATGGCTGCCCGTAGCAACTGATCATCACTAAACGATCTTCAGGAATGGTTGCTAGGGGCAACAGTTTTTATTTTTTAGTTATAAAACATTTTATGTGACACCAGGACTGTTTTTTTTTTTTTTTTTGTAAAATAAATTTGAGCAGAGGCTTGTCTGTCTAATATATATATATATATATATATATATATATATATATATACATACATATATCCCACTGGTGAGGTGATATACAGTATATATATATATATATATCCCACTGGTGAGGTGATATACAGTATATATATATATCCCACTGGTGAGGTGATATACAGTATATATATATATCCCACTGGTGAGGTGATATACAGTATATATATATATCCCACTGGTGAGGTGATATACAGTATATATATATATCCCACTGGTGAGGTGATATACAGTATATATATATATCCCACTGGTGAGGTGATATACAGTATATATATATATATATATATATATATATATATATATATATATATATATCTCCCACTAGTGAGGTGTATAGCGGCTTCTGTCAGGGCAGGGATGATATACAGTATACATAAACATATATCACACCGACCCCGGGCGCGGATCCTGCAGACCCGGTGACTAGGCCGGCCGTGCGCGCCCCCGCGCCCTTTCCCCCGCGCGCTCCCGCTGGCTTCCTTAGCTGACGTCGTGGCGGGCGCGCGCCTTGTGCCTGCGCACACGGGAAGAACGAGAGAAAGAGTAGCAGGAGGGAGGGGGACGTAGTAACTGCAAACGTGCGGCGGCCGGGGGAGAAAGTGAACCGGAGCGGTACCGCAGAGAGGACGGCGGGCAGGACCCATGAGGCGGCAGGAAGCCGCGGCGGAGGGCAGATAAAGCGGCTGGATGTGAGCTGGCGCTACCGGTAAGAGAGGAGGGGTCTCCGGTATAACGGTAACGTATGTGGGATGGACAGCGAGCAGACCCCGCCCCCTATTACCGGGTGTCATGGTGCAGTTCTCTCTGTGGTCCGCAGTCCCCCTCCTGCTGTCACTACTGTCACTGAGCTGCCAACTGGTCAGACCCTGGTGCCATGTCATGTCCTGCCTGCTGCTAGAGGAGGCGCTGGTGCCATGTCATGTCCTGCCTGCTGCTAGAGGAGGCGCTGGTGCCATGTCATGTCCTGCCTGCTGCTAGAGGAGGAAGCGCTGGTGCCATGTCCTGTCCTGCCTGCTGCTAGAGGAGGCGCTGGTGTCATGTCCTGCCTGCTGCTAGAGGAGGCGCTGGTGCGATGTCTTGTCCTGCCTGCTGCTAGAGGAGGCGCTGGTGCCATGTCATGTCCTGCCTGCTGCTAGAGGAGGCGCTGGTGCCATGTCTTGTCCTGCCTGCTGCTAGAGGAGGCGCTGGTGCCATGTCATGTCCTGCTGCTAGAGGAGGCGCTGGTGCCATGTCATGTCCTGCCTGCTGCTAGAGGAGGCGCTGGTGCCATGTCATGTCCTGCCTGCTGCTAGAGGAGGCGCTGGTGCCATGTCCTGTCCTGCCTGCTGCTAGAGGAGGCGCTGGTGCCATGTCATGTCCTGCCTGCTGCTAGAGGAGGCGCTGGTGCCATGTCATGTCCTGCCTGCTGCTAGAGGAGGCGCTGGTGCCATGTCATGTCCTGCCTGCTGCTAGAGGAGGCGCTGGTGCCATGTCATGTCCTGCCTGCTGCTAGAGGAGGCGCTGGTGCCATGTCCTGTCCTGCCTGCTGCTAGAGGAGGCGCTGGTGCCATGTCCTGCCTGCTGCTAGAGGAGGCGCTGGTGTCATGTCATGTCCCGCCTGCTGCTAGAGGAGGCGCTGGTGTCATGTCATGTCCTGCCTGCTGCTAGAGGAGGCGCTGGTGTCATGTCCTGCCTGCTGCTAGAGGAGGCGCTGGTGCCATGTCCTGCTGCTAGAGGAGGCGCTGGAGCCATGTCATGTCCTGCCTGCTGCTAGAGGAGGCGCTGGTGTCATGTCCTGCCTGCTGCTAGAGGAGGCGCTGGTGCCATGTCCTGCCTGCTGCTAGAGGAGGCACTGGTGCCATGTCCTGCCTGCTGCTAGAGGAGGCGCTGGTGCCATGTCATGTCCTGCCTGCTGCTAGAGGAGGCGCTGGTGCCATGTCATGTCCTGCTGCTAGAGGAGGCGCTGGTGTCATGTCATGTCCTGCCTGCTGCTAGAGGAGGCGCTGGTGTCATGTCCTGCCTGCTGCTAGAGGAGGCGCTGGTGCCATGTCCTGCCTGCTGCTAGAGGAGGCGCTGGTGCCATGTCATGTCCTGCCTGCTGCTAGAGGAGGCGCTGGTGTCATGTCCTGCCTGCTGCTAGAGGAGGCGCTGGTGCCATGTCCTGTCCTGCCTGCTGCTAGAGGAGGCGCTGGTGCCATGTCCTGCCTGCTGCTAGAGGAGGCGCTGGTGCCATGTCCTGCCTGCTGCTAGAGGAGGCGCTGGTGCCATGTCCTGCCTGCTGCTAGAGGAGGCGCTGGTGCCATGTCCTGCCTGCTGCTAGAGGAGGCGCTGGTGTCATGTCATGTCCTGCCTGCTGCTAGAGGAGGCGCTGGTGCCATGTCATGTCCTGCTGCTAGAGGAGGCGCTGGTGCCATGTCCTGCCTGCTGCTAGAGGAGGCGCTGGTGTCATGTCCTGCCTGCTGCTAGAGGAGGCGCTGGTGTCATGTCCTGCCTGCTGCTAGAGGAGGCGCTGGTGTCATGTCCTGCCTGCTGCTAGAGGAGGCGCTGGTGTCATGTCCTGCCTGCTGCTAGAGGAGGCGCTGGTGCCATGTCATGTCCTGCCTGCTGCTAGAGGAGGCGCTGGTGTCATGTCCTGCCTGCTGCTAGAGGAGGCGCTGGTGCCATGTCCTGCCTGCTGCTAGAGGAGGCGCTGGTGTCATGTCCTGCCTGCTGCTAGAGGAGGCGCTGGTGCCATGTCATGTCCTGCTGCTAGAGGAGGCGCTGGTGCCATGTCATGTCCTGCCTGCTGCTAGAGGAGGCGCTGGTGCCATGTCATGTCCTGCCTGCTGCTAGAGGAGGGGCTGGTGCCATGTCATGTCCTGCCTGCTGCTAGAGGAGGCGCTGGTGTCATGTCATGTCCTGCCTGCTGCTAGAGGAGGCGCTGGTGCCATGTCATGTCCTGTCTGCTGCTAGAGGAGGCGCTGGTGCCATGTCCTGCCTGCTGCTAGAGGAGGCGCTGGTGCCATGTCATGTCCTGCCTGCTGCTAGAGGAGGCACTGGTGCCATGTCATGTCCTGCCTGCTGCTAGAGGAGGCACTGGTGCCATGTCATGTCCTGCCTGCTGCTAGAGGAGGCGCTGGTGTCATGTCATGTCCTGCCTGCTGCTAGAGGAGGCGCTGGTGCCATGTCATGCCCTGCCTGCTGCTAGAGGAGGCGCTGGTGTCATGTCATGTCCTGCCTGCTGCTAGAGGAGGCGCTGGTGCCATGTCATGTCCTGCCTGCTGCTAGAAGAGGCGCTGGTGCCATGTCATGTCCTGCCTGCTGCTAGAGGAGGCGCTGGTGCCATGTCATGTCTTGCCTGCTGCTAGAGGAGGCGCTGGTGCCATGTCATGCCCTGCCTGCTGCTAGAGGAGGCGCTGGTGTCATGTCATGTCCTGCCTGCTGCTAGAGGAGGCGCTGGTGCCATGTCATGTCCTGCCTGCTGCTAGAAGAGGCGCTGGTGCCATGTCATGTCCTGCCTGCTGCTAGAGGAGGCGCTGGTGCCATGTCATGTCCTGCCTGCTGCTAGAGGAGGCGCTGGTGTCATGTCCTGCCTGCTGCTAGAGGAGGCGCTGGTGCCATGTCATGTCCTGCCTGCTGCTAGAGGAGGCGCTGGTGCCATGTCATGTCCTGCCTGCTGCTAGAAGAGGCGCTGGTGCCATGTCATGTCCTGCCTGCTGCTAGAGGAGGCGCTGGTGCCATGTCATGTCTTGCCTGCTGCTAGACGAGGCGCTGGTGCCATGTCATGTCCTGCCTGCTGCTAGACGAGGCGCTGGTGCCATGTCATGTCCTGCCTGCTGCTAGAGGAGGTGCTGGTGCCATGTCATGTCCTGCCTGCTGCTAGAGGAGGCGCTGGTGCCATGTCATGTCCTGCCTGCTGCTAGAGGAGGCGCTGGTGTCATGTCATGTCCTGCTAGAGGAGGCGCTGGTGTCATGTCATGTCCTGCTACTAGAGGAGGCGCCGGTGCCATGTCATGTCCTGCTGCTAGAGGAGGCGCTGGTGCCAGGTCATGTCCTGCCTGCTGCTAGAGGAGGCGCTGGTGCCATGTCCTGCCTGCTGATAGAGGATGCGCTGGTGCCATGTCCTGCCTGCTGCTAGAGGAGGCGTTGGTGCCATGTCATGTCCTTCTGCTAGAGGAGGCGCTGGTGCCATGTCATGTCCTGCTAGAGGAGGCGCTGGTGTCATGTCCTGCCTGCTGCTAGCGGAGGCGCTGGTGTCATGTCATGTCCTGCTAGAGGAGGCGCTGGTGCCATGTCATGTCCTGCTAGAGGAGGCGCTGGTGTCATGTCATGTCCTGCTAGAGGAGGCGCTGATGTCATGTCCTGCCTGCTGCTAGAGGAGGCGCTGATGTCATGTCCTGCCTGCTGCTAGCGGAGGCGCTGGTGTCATGTCCTGCCTGCTGCTAGCGGAGGCGCTGGTGTCATGTCCTGCCCTCAATATGACCCTGATTTCCATTGGCCGTTATTATTGGGGCGTATTATGGATCTGGTTGATAGGTAGCTGGCAGCGCCAGTATATAGAATCCCTTATAACCTGCAGAATTTGTCATCAGTTTTGTTATGTTTGTTGTGACATTGCAGGCGGCGTTCGGGCAGTCACAGCGCCCCCTGACACCTGGCTCCACAGTCATCCAGCCCGCACGCTGCCCCCGAACGCTGTGTGTTAGTGTGCGGTGTGTGTAATATTATTGTGTGTAGTGTGCGGTGTGTGTAATATTATTGTATATAGTGTGCTGTGTGTGTGTAATATTATTGTGTATAGTGTGTGTGTGAAATATTATTGTGTATAGTGTGCGGTGTGTGTGTGTAATATTATTGTGTATAGTGTGCTGTGTGTGTGTAATATTATTGTGTATAGTGTGCTGTGTGTGTGTAATATTATTGTGTATAGTGTGCGGTGTGTATAATATTATTCTGTATAGTGTGCAGTGTGTGTGTAATATTATTGTGTGTAGTGTGCGGTGTGTGTAATATCATTGTGTATAGTGTGTGGTGTGTGTAATATTATTGTGTATAGTGTGCGGTGTGTGTAATATTATTGTGTATAGTGTGCGGTGTGTGTGTGTAATATTATTGTGTATAGTGTGCGGTGTGTGTGTAATATTATTGTGTATAGTGTGCGGTGTGTGTAATATTATTGTGTATAGTGTGCGGTGTGTGTGTAATATTATTGTGTATAGTGTGCGGTGTGTGTGTAATATTATTGTGTATAGTGTGCGGTGTGTGTGTAATATTATTGTGTATAGTGTGCGGTGTGTGTGTGTAATATTATTGTGTATAGTGTGCGGTGTGTGTGTGTGTAATATTATTGTGTATAGTGTGCGGTGTGTGTGTGTAATATTATTGTGTATAGTGTGCGGTGTGTGTGTGTGTGTAATATTATTGTGTATAGTGTGCGGTGTGTGTGTGTAATATTATTGTGTATAGTGTGCGGTGTGTGTGTGTAATAATATTGTGTATAGTGTGCGGTGTGTGTAATATTATTGTATATAGTGTGCTGTGTGTGTGTAATATTATTGTGTATAGTGTGCGGTGTGTGTGTGAAATATTATTGTGTATAGTGTGCTGTGTGTGTGTAATATTATTGTGTATAGTGTGCGGTGTGTGTAATATTATTGTGTATAGTGTGCGGTGTGTGTAATATTATTGTGTATAGTGTGCGGTGTGTGTGTAATATTATTGTGTATAGTGTGCGGTGTGTGTGTAATATTATTGTGTATAGTGTGCGGTGTGTGTGTGTAATATTATTGTGTATAGTGTGCGGTGTGTGTGTGTGTAATATTATTGTGTATAGTGTGCGGTGTGTGTGTGTGTAATATTATTGTGTATAGTGTGCGGTGTGTGTGTGTAATATTATTGTGTATAGTGTGCGGTGTGTGTGTGTGTGTAATATTATTGTGTATAGTGTGCGGTGTGTGTGTGTAATAATATTGTGTATAGTGTGCGGTGTGTGTAATATTATTGTGTGTAGTGTGCGGTGTGTGTAATATTATTGTTTATAGTGTGCGGTGTGTGTGTGTGTGTATTATTGTGTATAGTGTGCGGTGTGTGTAATATTATTGTGTGTGTGTGTAATATTATTGTGTATAGTGTGCGGTGTGTGTGTAATATTGTGTGTAGTGTGCGGTGTGTGTGTGTAATATTATTGTGTGTAGTGTGCGGTGTGTGTAATATTATTGTGTATAGTGTGCGGTGTGTGTAATATTATTGTGTATAGTGTGCGGTGTGTGTGTAATATTGTGTGTAGTGTGCGGTGTGTGTGTGTAATATTATTGTGTGTAGTGTGCGGTGTGTGTGTAATATTATTGTGTGTAGTGTGCGGTGTGTGTAATATTATTGTGTATAGTGTGCGGTGTGTGTAATATTATTGTGTATAGTTTGTGGTGTGTGTGTAATATTATTGTGTATAGTGTGCGGTTGGTGTAATATTATTGTGTGTGTGTGTAATATTATTGTGTATAGTGTGCGGTGTGTGTAATATTATTGTGTATAGTGTGCGGTGTGTGTAATATTATTGTGTATAGTGTGCGGTGTGTGTGTAATATTATTATTGTGTATAGTGTGCGGTGTGTGTAATATTATTGTGTGTGTGTAATATTATTGTGTAAAGTGTGTGTGTGTAATATTATTGTGTATAGTGTGCGGTGTGTGTGTGTGTGTAATATTATTGTGTATAGTTTGCGGTGTGTGTGTGTAATATTGTGTGTAGTGTACGGTGTGTATAATATTGTTTATAGTGTGCGTTGTGTGTAATATTATTGTATATAGTGTGCGGTGTGTGTAATATTATTGTGTGTAGTGTGCGGTGTGTGTAATATTATTGTGTGTAGTGTGTGTAATATTATTGTATATAGTGTGCGGTGTGTGTAATATTATTGTGTGTAGTGTGCGGTGTGTGTAATATTATTGTGTATAGTGTGCGGTGTGTGTAATATTATTGTCTGCGGTGTGTGTAATATTATTGTGTATAGTGTGCGGTGTGTATAATATTGTTTATAGTGTGCGGTGTGTGTGTGTGTAATATTATTGTGTATAGTGTGCGGTGTGTATAATATTGTTTATAGTGTGCGGTGTGTGTGTGTAATATTATTGTGTATAGTGTGCGGTGTGTGTGTGTAATATTATTGTGTATAGTGTGCGGTGTGTGTAATATTATTGTGTATAGTTTGCGGTGTGTGTGTGTAATATTATTGTGTATAGTGTGCGGTGTGTATAATATTTATAGTGTGCGGTGTGTGTGTGTAATATTATTGTGTATAGTGTGCGGTGTGTATAATATTATTGTGTGTAGTGTGCGGTGTGTATAATATTATTGTGTGTAGTGTGCGGTGTGTATAATATTGTTTATAGTGTGCGGTGTGTGTGTAATATTATTGTGTATAGTGTGCGGTGTGTGTGTAATATTATTGTGTATAGTGTGCGGTGTGTGTGTAATATTATTGTGTATAGTGTGCGGTGTGTGTAATATCATTGTGTATAGTGTGCGGTGTGTGTAATATTATTGTGTATAGTGTGCGGTGTGTGTGTGTAATATTATTGTGTATAGTGTGCGGTGTGTGTGTGTAATATTATTGTGTATAGTGTGCGGTGTGTGTGTGTAATATTATTGTGTATAGTGTGCGGTGTGTGTGTGTGTGTAATATTATTGTGTGTAGTGTGCGGTGTGTATAATATTGTTTATAGTGTGCGGTGTGTGTGTAATATTATTGTGTATAGTGTGCGGTATGTGTAATATTATTGTGTATAGTTTGCGGTGTGTGTGTAATATTATTGTGTATAGTTTGCGGTGTGTGTGTGTAATATTGTGTATAGTGTGCGGTGTGTGTGTGTAATATTGTGTATAGTGGGCGGTGTGTGTGTGTGTAATATTATTGTGTATAGTGTGCGGTGTGTGTGTGTGTAATAATATTGTGTATAGTGTGCGGTGTGTGTGTGTAATATTATTATGTATAGTGTGCGGTGTGTGTGTAATATTATTGTGTATAGTGTGCGGTGTGTGTAATATTATTGTGTATAGTGTGCGGTGTGTGTGTAATATTATTGTGTATAGTGTGCGGTGACTGTGTGTGTAATATTATTGTGTATAGTGTGCGGTGTGTGTGTGTGTAATATTGTGTATAGTGTGCGGTGTGTGTGTGTGTAATATTATTGTGTATAGTGTGCGGTGTGTGTGTGTGTGTAATATTGTGTATAGTGTGCGTTGTGTGTAATATTGTGTATAGTGTGTGTGTAATACTATTGTGTATAGTGTGCGTTGTATGTGTGTAATATTATTGTGTATAGTGTGCGTTGTGTGTAATATTGTGTATAGTTTGCGGTGTAATATTATTGTGTATAGTGTGCGGTGTAATATTGTGTATAGTGTGCGGTGTAATATTGTGTATAGTGTGCGGTGTGTGTAATATTATTGTGTATAGTGTGCGGTGTTTGTAATATTATTGTGTATAGTGTGCGGTGTAATAATATTGTGTATAGTGTGTGTGTTTAATATTGTGTATAGTGTGCGGTATGTGTGTAATATTATTGTGTATAGTGTGCGTTGTGTGTAATATTGTGTATAGTGTGCGGTGTAATATTGTGTATAGTGTGCGATGTGTGTAATATTATTGTGTACAGTGTGCGGTGTGTGTATTATTGTGTATAGTGTGTGTGTGTAATATTGTGTATAGTGTGCGGTGTGTGTGTGTAATATTGTGTATAGTGTGCGGTGTGTGTAATATTGTGTATAGTGTGCGGTGTAATATTATTGTGTATGGTGTGCGGTGTAATATTATTGTGTATAGTGTGCGGTGTGTGTGTGTGTAATATTATTGTGTATAGTGTGCGGTGTGTGTGTAATATTATTGTGTATAGTGTGCGGTGTCTGTGTGTGTAATATTATTGTGTATAGTGTGCGGTGTGTGTAATATTATTGTGTATAGTGTGCGTTGTAATATTGTGTATAGTGTGCGGTGTGTGTGTGTAATATTATTGTGCATAGTGTGCGCTGTAATATTATTGTGTATAGTGTGCGGTGTGTGTATAATATTATTGTGTATAGTGTGCGGTGTAATATTGTGTATAGTGTGCGGTGTGTGTAATATTATTGTGTATAGTGTGTGTGTTTAATATTGTGTATAGTGTGCGGTGTGTGTGTGTAATATTATTGTGTATAGTGTGCGGTGTGTGTGTGTGTAATATTATTGTGTATAGTGTGCGGTGTGTGTGTGTAATATTATTGTGTAGAGTTTGCGGTGTGTTAGTGTAATATTATTGTGTATAGTGTGTGTGTGTGTAATATTGTGTATAGTGTGTGTGTGTGTGTAATATTGTGTATAGTGTGCGGTGTGTGTGTGTGTGTGTAATATTGTGTATAGTGTGCGGTGTGTGTGTGTAATATTGTGTATAGTGTGCGGTGTGTGTAATATTGTGTATAGTGTGCGGTGTAATATTATTGTGTATGGTGTGCGGTGTAATATTATTGTGTATAGTGTGCGGTGTGTGTGTGTAATATTATTGTGTATAGTGTGCGGTGTGTGTGTAATATTATTGTGTATAGTGTGCGGTGTAATATTATTGTGTATAGTGTGTGTGTTTAATATTGTGTATAGTGTGCGGTGTGTGTAATATTATTGTGTATAGTGTGCGGTGTGTTTGTGTAATATTATTGTGTATAGTGTGTGGTGTGTGTAATATTATTGTGTATAGTGTGCGGTGTGTGTGTGTGTAATATTATTGTGTATAGTGTGTGTGTAATATTATTGTGTATAGTGTGTGGTGTGTGTAATATTATTGTGTATAGTGGGCGGTGTGTGTGTAATATTATTGTGTATAGTGGGCGGTGTGTGTGTGTAATATTATTGTGTATAGTGTGCGGTGTGTGTGTAATATTATTGTGTGTAGTGTGCGGTGTGTGTAATATTATTGTGTATAGTGTGCGGTGTGTGTAATATTATTGTGTATAGTGTGCGGTTTGTGTGTGTAATATTATTGTGTATAGTGTGCGGTGTGTGTGTAATATTATTGTGTATAGTGTGCGGTGTGTGTAATATTATTGTGTATAGTGTGCGGTGTGTGTAATATTATAGTGTATAGTGTGCGGTGTCTGTGTGTGTAATATTGTGTATAGTGTGCGGTGTCTGTGTGTGTAATATTATTGTGTATAGTGTGCGGTGTGTGTAATATTATTGTGTATAGTGTGCGGTGTCTGTGTGTGTAATATTAGTGTAATTATTGTGTATGGTGTGTGTGTGTGTAATATTATTGTGTATAGTGTGCGGTGTGTGTGTGTAATATTATTGTGTATAGTGTGCGGTGTGTGTAATATTATTGTGTATAGTGTGCGGTGTGTGTAATATTATTGTGTATAGTGTGCGGTGTAATATTGTGTATAGTGTGCGGTGTGTGTGTAATATTATTGTGTATAGTGTGCGGTGTGTGTGTAATATTATTGTGTATAGTGTGCGGTGTCTGTGTAATATTGTGTATAGTGTGCGGTGTGTGTGTAATATTATTGTGTATAGTGTGCGGTGTGTGTGTAATATTATTGTGTATAGTGTGCGGTGTAATATTATTGTGTATAGTGTGTGTGTTTAATATTGTGTATAGTGTGTGTGTGTGTAATATTATTGTGTATAGTGTGCGGTGTGTGTAATATTATTGTGTGTAGTGTGCGGTGTGTGTAATATTATTGTGTGTAGTGTGCGGTGTGTGTAATATTATTGTGTGTAGTGTGCGGTGTGTGTAATCGTATTGTGTATAGTGTGCGGTGTCTGTGTGTGTAATATTATTGTGTATAGTGTGCGGTGACTGTGTGTGTAATATTATTGTGTATAGTGTGCGGTGTGTGTGTAATATTATTGTGTATAGTGTGCGGTGTGTGTAATATTATTGTGTATAGTGTGCGGTGTCTGTGTGTGTTATATTAGTGTAATTATTGTGTATAGTGTGTGTGTGTAATATTATTGTGTATAGTGTGCGGTGTGTGTAATATTATTGTGTATAGTGTGCGGTGTGTGTAATATTATTGTGTATAGTGTGCGGTGTGTGTAATATTATTGTGTATAGTGTGCGGTGTGTGTGTAATATTATTGTGTATAGTGTGCGGTGTGTGTGTAATATTATTGTGTATAGTGTGCGGTGTAATATTATTGTGTATAGTGTGTGTGTTTAATATTGTGTATAGTGTGCGGTGTGTTTGTGTAATATTATTGTGTATAGTGTGTGGTGTGTGTAATATTATTGTGTATAGTGTGCGGTGTCTGTGTGTGTAATATTAGTGTAATTATTGTGTATAGTGTGCGGTGTGTGTGTAATATTATTGTGTATAGTGTGCGGTGTGTGTGTGTAATATTATTGTGTATAGTGTGCGGTGTGTGTAATATTATTGTGTGTAGTGTGCGGTGTGTGTAATATTATTGTGTGTAGTGTGCGGTGTGTGTAATCGTATTGTGTATAGTGTGCGGTGTCTGTGTGTGTAATATTATTGTGTATAGTGTGCGGTGACTGTGTGTGTAATATTATTGTGTATAGTGTGCGGTGTGTGTGTGTAATATTATTGTGTATAGTGTGCGGTGTGTTTGTGTAATATTATTGTGTATAGTGTGTGGTGTGTGTAATATTATTGTGTATAGTGTGCGGTGTCTGTGTGTGTAATATTAGTGTAATTATTGTGTATAGTGTGTGTGTGTGTAATATTATTGTGTATAGTGTGCGGTGTGTGTAATATTATTGTGTGTAGTGTGCGGTGTGTGTAATATTATTGTGTGTAGTGTGCGGTGTGTGTAATATTATTGTGTGTAGTGTGCGGTGTGTGTAATCGTATTGTGTATAGTGTGCGGTGTCTGTGTGTGTAATATTATTGTGTATAGTGTGCGGTGACTGTGTGTGTAATATTATTGTGTATAGTGTGCGGTGTGTGTGTAATATTATTGTGTATAGTGTGCGGTGTCTGTGTGTGTTATATTAGTGTAATTATTGTGTATAGTGTGTGTGTAATATTATTG